>NC_059281.1:8310800-8355800 GCF_017591435.1 Portunus trituberculatus
CAGAACTTTAGAGAATACGATCCCTTGCTGCAGTCAAAGATTATGATATATAACAAGAGAGAGTTGCGATGCTGTTCGAGGCTTCACTTGAGATCCAGAATATGTCATGAGCCAGGTATTATGAAGTGCCTTTCCTGTTAGGCCTTACGTATTTATTTCCTTCTGGATGTATTTCAAACTCGTAAACTAATAATAACAGCAGTAAAGAGTAGCTTTAAACGATAACATAACAATGACCGGTTTTTCTTTTCTTCATTAATCTCACACCTAAGTTACAATAACGCTATGACCACTCAGCCAATCAGACGCTGCCATGAATTGACGATCATTTCATAAGGTAAAAGATATCCGAATCCATACAGTAAAGGATCGGAATACTAAACACGGCCAGAAGTTCTAAATCGAATTCCTCTTTAGGGGTTTCACGGCTTTCATAAGTTTCATATGCTGTCACGCCGTGGACTTAGTGTTGGTTTAGGTGTGGATGTGGAGAGACGTGACGGTACAGCCATGCCGCGCCCGTGGTAGTACCATTTTGCAGGTAAGGACAGGTGCGCCTCGTGATTATAAAGGCTTGGTAGGTGCGTCAGGTAGAAAGTGTAGCGTTGCGGTGTGGTGAAGGACTGTATGCTGGAATTAGCTGTGTTGTGTTGAAGTGTAAATTGCGTGTTTTGATATTACCATTGTTTTTGGTACATTCAACCAGTAATGGAGTCTGTCGTCAAAGGTACGTTCAATTTTCTTTCAAGCGGTGGTGTTATCGTTTCGTCTCTCTTGCTGCTGGAAGCATAGCAAGGTGTCGGTAAGGCGTAAGGGGATCCTCGTCTTCGGTCAGTGGTGGCAGGCTGCTGCTTATTGTTTCAAGACTATCTCAAAAGAGATAGTCCATGATTTTTGCTTCGTTTGTGTTGTAGGTTCTTCAGTGAGAGGAGGAGAGAGAGGAAGATAAGTAAGGGTCATGCATGGTTCTGTACACAATTGAGCCTTAAAACGGCAGAAGAGACAGTCTTTAGTATTTACCGCCTTAATTAAGCAGCGTGTCATAATGTTACGTGTTGCTTAATTGTATCATTATTTACATTATTTTCCCGCCACTGGTGCCACTTAATGGAGCCACGTGGCTATGCTTAATTGGTTATCAATTGTTCATATGCTACGGTCATTGCCGGGTGTTGGTGTGGTGAAGGCTTAAGTGTGGGAGAATGGTGGTGGTGGTGGTGGTGGCAACTACGGTCACAACCTATACACAAGCGTGTCTTGACAGTCCTGATTGTGACTGTGTCAAATTTACCAGCGACACTCGCCGGCGGGCCTCGTAATGCCTTACGTATAGTAGTATATACTGCTGCCCTGGCTTGCTGCAAAAGGGTAGGGTAGGGCAGGGCATGGTGTCACACCGCTGCGAGGATAATGCGTTGCCGCTGCCGATATGGTGTGGTGTGTGTGTGTGTGTGTGTGTGTTTGTGTTTGTAATGACGAGGTGTATAGGTAAATTGTAAACACTGTATAGTATCATATACAGTGTAAGCGTTCAGGTAAAAGGAGGAATTAGAGCTGGAAGGATGAAATTAGTAAACAAGAGAGCTAAGGGTTAAACACCATGCAATTATTATATCCCTTCATCCTTATCATTGTTCACACACACACACACACACACACACACACACACACACACACAATTATAGTGGTATATAGCTGCAGGAGCAGCGCGTCACCTTCGCCGTGGTGTGGGGCACCATGCCCTGCCCTGCCCTATCCTTCTGCAGCACGTCAGGGCGACAGCATACTGCTACGCCCTGCATTATGAGGCCCGCCTGGCGCCTGTCGCTGGTAAATTTGACACTGACAAAAGCAGGACTATTAAGTTACGCTTGTGTAGATGTGTCCGCTGCCGCCGCTACCATCGGCGCCACCGCCACCGCCACAACCACCATTCTCACTCACTCAAAGCCTTCACCACACCGGCAATGACAATTCTCTTAACTTTAGTGGACGCCTCACCTCTGCTGATGGAGGTGCACATTTATTCTGAAGGCTAGTCTGTCGTGTATGTGGTTGATGTTGGGTGCGAAAGCAGAGTTTGGTGCCAATATATACATGCACCTAAGTATTGGTGCTGGTATACCCAGGAATAATGACTCCACCTGCGATAATGGGAGTGTCTGGAGTCTTTTTGCCGAATGTCATGGCCTTTGTTATTGCTGCAACTAAGTTTGAATCCTAACTCTTGACATCTGGCGGAAAGAAGGTTGAGAGCACTGTTTGATTTCGTGAGATACTTAAGTCCCGCAGGGAGAAGTTATGTTATCAATATATATATATATATATATATATATATATATATATATATATATATATATATATATATATATATATATATATATATATATATATATATATATATATATAAAGTAGAGAGACACCATGGTAAACGAAGTGACAGGAGGGCCGCGACCTCTTAAGATGTTAATGTGTTAGAGACTCAATGTGCTTCCTTCTGGTGTACCGTGCTCATGATGGCGGTATATATATAGGATTATGTGCGTCCCTGGAACATGACATACTTCTTGTTCTTCCATTGAATTGACATCTCGCTTTAACTACAAATAAGTGTAGGAAGGCTGCTTCATCAAGTAAGAAGTCATAGAAGTACATACAAATACATACATGTATACATACTTATGTTTACCTATACGTACAAACAGCAGACGTAATGAGTCAAGAAAGAGAAAATGTCAAACGGTGAGATAAACGGGAAATACTTTGGAGGACGAAGGAATGACACAGGATAAGGGATTAAAGACGAACGAAAGAGAAGAAAAAAGAGAGACTGGGAATAATGACCAAAAAATTAGAGAAGAGAAACTAGATATAAGTAGATTAATAAATGAGATGAGAAAAAAGAAAAAGGAATAAAGACGAACGAAAAAGATGGAAAGCAGAAACATTCAGGGTTAATAGTAAACGGACGAAAGAGATGGAAAAGAGAAACAGGGATAATATAAACAAACGAATGATAGAAGGAAAGAGAAACAAGATAATAATAGAACGAAAGATAAGGAAAGAGAATAGGGTGTAACAATCTACTAAGCGTTTCAGAGAGTTTGAGGGCACGTTTTCCTAGAATAACTTTGTAAGGAACACGCATATCATTATGAAATTTTGCCACAGTGTACTTGACACCCTCCCCGAATATCCCAATGTGTCAAGATTCGTCAACAGTATATAATATTGGCACTTCTCCCTATAAAAACAGGAGAAAGTCACTTATCCCTCACGAAGAAACGGACAAGAGAGAGAGAGTAAGGAGGTAGGGGAATACATAGACGGGGAGGGAGGGAGGAGAGGGGAGCAAGGGAGCCAAATATGGGGAGGGGGATGGAAGAGAGGGAGGGTAGGAGCAGGGGGAGGAACTATGTGGGTGGAGCTTGTTACTACGTCACAGATAGTACTACGTCACCATTTCTCACCACTTGTTCGTTTCTTCGTGAAGGATAAGTGACTTTCTCCTGTTTTTATAGGGAGAAGTGCCATTATTATATACTGTTGACGATTCTTGACACATTGGGATATTCGGGGAGGGTGTCAAGTACAATGTGGCAAAATTTCATAATAATATGCGTGTTCCTTACAAGGAAGGAATTGACGAAATGAGATCATATGTATTATTATTAGTAGCAGCACACTCTACTACTACTACTACTACTACTACTACTACTACTACTACTACTACTACTACTACTACTACTACTTTTTAACACACAATAAACAATTGATAATTATTCTTGGCACGGTTTTTTTTTTTCTCATTTATAAACAAATTCTATGTAAGTATAATTAAAATTTTATCTATTCATCTATCCATTATGCATGATACACTACAACTTTGAATCTACCGCCAGATATGTCACAGGTGATCTCAAGCCCCCGAAACCCCAAGACCCAGACCCACTCCACCCAATAGTAGCAGCAGGAGCATGAGGTGATGACAGCGGGTAGCGGCGAGACAAGCTGCGTACTTTCCTGTCACACCACACGGCCAGGCTGGTATGAGGGTGTGGAGCTGCCTACCTTTACTTGTGTTTCACCTAGTCTACCTAACACATCGTAAGTATGATAGTATATGTAATGAATCAGTGGTTGAGATTTGATAATTTTGGTAATTTGATGAGTTGTTTATTGGTGTTATTTGGGATTTGCTATCTACATCACTTGCTTCCATACACATATTACACTTTCAGCCGTTAAATTGTCTAATTGATAAGATTGGATTTGTTAGGTTAGGTTAGGTTAGTTACCGTGTTCGTCAAGCCTAGCAAGAAAGAAATGAATTACGACAGAGATTATTACCAGCTATACTTCCTATTCACTCGCATTTATTATCCATTATTTTTACTTATTTCTTTTATTATTTTTGTCTTTACTAGGAAGATTGTTACCAGACACATTCCTTATTCGCTCTTCACCTGTTAACCATTTTTACATATTTTTCCTTATTATTACTGTCTTGAATGTCGCGTGAGTGAAGCAGGATGTGAGGTGGTGAGCCATCTAGCCTGACCTCTTTCCAGAGTGAAGCGGTGTGTATCTTGTGTTCAGATGTCTTGCCTGGTGACCAAGTCTTTAATTTGCCTGCAGGAGCGTCGTGTTTCTGGTGGTAGAAGTCTGCCGCTCCCAGGAAGTTGTGATGCGTGGTGGTCCACGAGTCGTAGACCAGAATGAGGGAGGCGCAGCCGCACACTGGCATCCCTACCCTGCAGTCCACCGTGCAGCTCAACAAAGCCATCCTCTCCCATGCAGAAGGTTTCCGGCGAGGAGAGGATCAGCCATTCCATCCGAACCATCCACACAGCAGGTACTTGCTGCATGGCTGTTTTACCTTAGAAAGATTACTTGTGAAAGTTTGATTTTTATAGCAATTGTGTATCTTCCAAATATTAAAAGTATACTGGTGATAATATTGAATATTGTTTGTAAGCATTTGGTCTGTTTAGAATTATAGCGTAACCTAAACCACGTCAATCACATCACACTAGGCTACAAAACAGTCAAAAGTACATACAGGTACAGTCGTCTCCATACTCGATAGAACAGTTTTCCTACCTATATTTCTAAAGTACAACTAAAGTGATATCTGTATTTCCGTCATTTTTCATGGCAGCTGTCATTGGCTAAAATTGCCTCTGATGATTTTAGTCCCCTTCTTCCTCTCCCTTATCCACATCCCTTTCCCGCCTTTTCCCCACTCATGCATAATCTCGTTCTTCTTTTGATCTTTGATATATGCCAGTATTTAAGCTAGCAGGGCTCTGTAGAGCCCTCTAGGGCTTTTAAAGTCGACTGTTTTATTGTGATTTACTTGTGTGGAAAAGTAAGCTCCACGAAAGAGAGGAGAAAAGAGAGACTGGGAAAAACGAAAGAATGAGGGGGAAAAATAAGAAACTTGATATTTGTAGACGAATGAATAAGAAGAGAAAAAAGAAACAGTAATAGAAGTTGACGAACTAAAGAGATGGAAAACAGAAACAAGGATAATAATAAACGGACGAAAGAGATGGAAAAGAGAAACATGGATAATATAATAGACGAACCAATGATACAAGAAATGAGAAACTAGATAGTAATAGAACGAAATGAAGAAGGAAAGAGAATAGGCTGTAACAATCTGAGTAGTTTTTTTCTGTGATGTACTGTCATTGGATTGACGTTGGTGAGGAAGGCCAGGGTGTCAATGTGTAATAGGGGAAGCGAGTAGGGGTTGTCATATATCACGTAGGTATTGGGTAAATGAGGTGTAATTATTACGTCTGAGGCGAAAGTGTAATTCGGGAAAATAGGATATTTATTTTACTTGATATATTAATTAATAACATGACAACATTCCCGGCATTCCACTAGTATTACGGTGTGTGTGTGTGTGTGGGTGTGGGTGTCAGACTCACCGACTGTACGTCAGTAGTGCTGGGCAGGAACCGTAAACTCAAGTATTCAAGGAACCGGTTCCTTGGGCAGGCGGAAACGTCGAAACCGGTTCCGGAATCGGTTCCGCGTGGAATCGGTAAAGCGCGGCTAGTGAATACCAGTCTGAATCCCCAGCGCATTGCTTGATGGTTACCAGGGAAGGGTGTAGTGTCCCAGGATTCATCTAGATTACTGGCTGGGATGGTTTTAGAATACAAAGTACTGACTCCCGGTCCTAAGAGACTTATAATCTGTGATGAATACAGAATGACAGTAAATGGATGCACGGTTCAGCTAATCTCACAATGGATTCCGTTAATAATATACATGCTTGAGCTGTCCTATATCACTTCGATGTCATTGTCTTAGTAGATTTCAATGTGATAAATAATTTTTCTAATGCCGCAAATTTAGGTATTATCTCGATATATATATATACACCTTTAATACAATGTTCCAGAAAAATCCTTGGTGCCTGGAAAAAAAGTTAAGTTATGGTTCGATAGAAAAAGCTATTGTATAATCAGCAAATAATGAATTATGTGTATTATGTTTTTTATTTAATCATGAGAATGACGATCGCGGGTCCAACTCAGTTCAGTAGGCTTAGATCTTATGACGATTTTTTTTTTTTTTTTACATCACCCTAGCATGGGATTAGGTAATTTTTCATTGATTTATCTATTTTTTAAGATTTAAACTTTCTTGGATTTCTATAAACAATAATTTATTTTTATTTATTTATTTATTTATTATTATTATTTTTTTTTTTTAAATATTAACATTATATACACACTCAGGTTCTCCTACACGCTTCATTCACACAGGGATCCCACTCCTATCTCAGAACTATTGTCCTTTGTCAGGGCATGGGGAGGGAAGGATAACTCACAAGCACTCAGGGTGGCTATATAGCATCACTACGTAATGCAAATATACTTACATGAAGAGGGAAAACATTCACATCACATCACGCAAGAATGAAGTCATATACACTTTCATAGTTTTATTTATATACATAATATTGTTGAAATATTTACTGTGCAAAATAAATCTATACACATAAATCATAACTCTCTGATTAAGTTGGTCTCAGTCAGGTAAATCATCAGTCTATCGATAGAAATAAAGAATGAGAGAAATGAAATAGTCTGCCTTTCAAGCACCTCGTTTTTTGTCCCGCGGGAGCTGCCAACACTCGTTATACAACTAGATACAATTTGATAATTATACTGCTTTGACAAAATAACCAAAGCTGGACACGATAACGAAGAGAAATATGTCACAATAACCAGTACATCACTATGTGATAGTTTTACAAGCACAGTATCTCATTGATGATAGATTTAGTAATAGATAGTTATCATAGACTTTCACACTATTATATACATACGTAGTACCTTCACAGACGTACCTTCTGCTAGTGGTTAAAACGGCAGTAGTGGTCTTGTGGTGGTGGTGGTAACAGTGGTGGTGGCGGTGGGCTATACTGACCCATACACACTCACATACAGCCATAAACATTCAAACACTCTTATATACCGAAAACACTCGTAACATCCCCTCACACGTCCAGAACATGTCTATACACACACACACACACACACACACACACACACACACACAAAAGTGAAGTGAAGTGAAGTGAAGTTGCTATATTACCGACAGTTTTCAAGCAACACCAAGCACCAATTAAGCACCAGGACCAAGCAGCAAGCCTTCGCCATAACCCTCCACACTGCCTTATCTTAACCAATTAAAGGTATTTATAAGGCCATTCACTTAGTTTTATGTTTCATTTACATATGAGAGTGAAAACAGTACGCAAATATTAAAAGGTGATAGGTATAACGATCATTATAGAATCAAGGCGTCAGTATTAACTGCTGATATCTGCTTTCTTCACTTACTGTAAGCTAAACATGTGTCAGAATGCAGCCATTAGTCTATCATTTCATATCCCAAGGTTAAAAGTTCCCTGTATGGCTTAATTTTGACTTAGTGAGATGATAAAGAACATATGGAAGTCCGCCACCACTGTTGCCGGTGTTGCCACCGGGCCGCCTCCCCTCTGGGGGTCCCAAGCCATCACCCTCCCCCCAGCATCCTGCGGGGTCAAATACTTTTTGTCAAATATTTCCTAACGGTAATATTACGCTTCCATGGTATGTTTTTATGGTTTCTATAAATGTTTCGTTGTGTTTGAAGTGTTTTTCGCGCCTGTATTGGGTAAATATGTAGCGTTTAGTGGTGTTTTATGGCGTATGTTAAAGGCTTTTTAACGGTCAAAAATTTCAATTTCCCATTTTGAGCTTTTTTATTTGAAGCTATAAGTGAGCCTTTATGGTATCAAAGAATCGCCTGTGCTCTTTTAAGTGTGAAATCAATCTATTGAGAGAAATATGTGGACTTTGAAATGGTGTTTGGTGCTGTTGAACAAAAGTCTTATTTTTCTTTATTTTATTTGCTCACGTTTCTGCTTCTCGGTCTAACTCGCTGTAGAATGCCTTAAAAGATAGCTCAGACTCCGTGAAATGTGGTAAAATACTCGCCAAGTGAAAATGGCTTGACTTTCCAGGACGTTTTAGGAAAGTTATTGTTGAAAATGTTTTATACTTTTAACGTAATTAATTTAGACCTTTTGTCAAAAACTAGTTGAGGTGGAGATATTTTGATATTTTGAAAATTAGTTTAAATATTTATCACGTCATAAAATGTCATGCATTCGGCCGTGGCTTCGTTTTTCTAAGTCATTTTTAAATAAAGTTATTTACGTAATTTAGCCGAGTCACCCCCGTTCCCGTTCTCTCGGATGACCACAGCCCAGGTGGTGAATCATCATAGCCGCAGGCTGGCGCCTCTTTTTTCCAACACCCCAGTTCATCAATATTTTGCCTAATATCTTATGATTTCTACGTGTTTTCGTCTATTTCTAGGTTCAGGTGTATAGATATTGATAGCAGAAGGAGAAAGAAAGGAGAAATAAAGGAGGATAAGGAGGAAGGAAGGAGAAAGGAAGGAGGAAGAGGAGCAGCAGCCAAGCCACAATATTTCAGTCACCCTTCATTTCTTCAATATTTTGTCTAACATCTAGTGTTATGATGTGTTTCTAGGCTCAGGTGTGTGGATGGAAGCAATGGAAGGAAGACGAAGGAGAAACAATGGAGGAGGATGAAGGAGAAATGAGAAATAGAAGCGGAATAGGAGGAGTCAAGGTGTAATATTTAGGTAAGTGTCCCTTTTAATCGTATCGTTCTTTATAATGCATACTGTTGGTTTGGGATATATGTGGGGTGTTTCAAGTGTATTCAGTAGTGTTGCAGGGTGTTATGAGTAGGTTTTTGGTGCATTTTGTGTGTGTTCAGTGTGTTTTAGGCCTTTTAAGGACATTTTACGTACCTTAAGTATGTGGATTGAGATGTGTTTCAGTATTTGCATGTTTTGAGTGTGTTTTGGGAGCATTTTGAGGGGTTGTGCGGTGTTTGAGTGTGTTTTTAGGTTCATTTTGATTGTTTTAAGCTGTGTGGGTGTGTGGGGATGATTTCAGCATATATTGGGTGTTTCTAGTGAGTATTAGGTGTGTTTGGGGGCATTTTGAGGGGTTGCATGGATTTTTGAGTGTGGTAGGGGATGATATTGAGTGTAAGTGGTTTGGGTGTAGGGGGGTGATCTTGGTTTATATTGGGTGCTTCTAGTGAGTTTTAGGTATGTCTTGGTGCATTTTGAGGTGTTTTGAGTGTTTTATGTTAGTTTTGAATATTCTAAATGGTTTGGTTGTTTGTGGGGTGATTTTGGCATATAGTAGTGTTTCTAGAGAATGTTGTGTGTGTTTTGGTGTCTTTTGAGATGTTGGCTTTATTTTATGAGTGTGTTTGGGGTTAGTTTTGAGTATTGTAAGTGGTTTGTGTGTGTAATTGAGTGGTTCTGGGTGATTTTGGCATATACTGAGTGTTTCTAGTGAGTTTTAGGTGTAATTAGGGATATACAAGTGTTTGTAGAAGTAAAGAAAATAATGGAAGAACAAGATGTGAGGAAAGCCTGAGGTCCCAATGGAGTGTCAAACTGTATTGAGAAAAAATGCTGTCACAAGTTAGCAGACAAAGTCCACATCATCATTATGAGTTCTTTAACAGAGGGTAAAGTACCAACAAATTAGAAAAGAGCAGATATTGTGCCCATATTCAAAGGAAGTAAGGAGGATCCATTAAATAACAGACTGGTGTCATTGACCACTGTAATAGCAAAAATATGTGAAAGGATAATAAGGAAGAAATGGATGGAATATCTATAGACAGTATGGATTAAGAAGAGGAAGGTCATGTGTCACAAATCTAATAATGTTCTACTCGAGTGGTTGACATAGTGCAAAAAAGGGATCGCTAGGTGGACTGCATAAACCTAGATCTAAAGAAGGCATTTGAAAAGGTCCCATATAAGAGGTTACTGTGGAAACTTAAACAAACACACACACACACACACACACGCCGTCGCTGAGAGAGGACGGCTCGCTCCGCTGCGGACGGAAGAAGGAAAATACCTATGGTGTTACAGGGCCCGGGTAACTCTAAGTTAGTGTCCTGTTAATGTCCTACTGTCGCTTAGTGTTGAAAGTGAGGATATGGAGAGTGATCCCTGAGAGGAGAGTGTGGGCGGTGATTGTTTTGGCCGTAATCAGGTGACGATAAAAAAAATGGCGTCTAGACAACCCAGAGACTTTGAAGGTTTTATTACTACGCCAAAAGGACTGGAGAAACTTGATATGGATGCAAGAATCCAGGCACTGGAAAGTAAGTTCCTAAACATTTTGTCCATAGAAGAAAAACTGGATAGAGTTCTAGCCGAGAATGATTCGTTCAAAAAAGAGATCTATTTGTTAACGTTAGCGAATAAAGAGCTATTGAAGGAAAAAGTAGAGATGGAGAAAGAAAACCAACAACTAAGGAAACAATGTGAAGAGATGAAGGCTAAACTCATGGAAATGGAGATAAAATATCCGAAGGGGACTTGAGGAAGGAGGAATGCCTTAATCTAATTGATACCAGGATGAAAGAAGTGAACCATGAACATCAGGAGGTACAAAGGTCGTTTAGGAGATAGTAAAAAGCAGGAAGAGGAAAATAAAGGGATTACGCAGAGGAAATGGTAAAGGCACTAAAGGAAAATGAGTATGTGGTGAGAGATATTGCTGAAAAGATAAAATGTGTGATCATAATAGGATTGAGGGAGGAAACTAACAGGAACTGGCAGGACAGGAGGGATAAGGAAAATGACAGGATTAAGTCTTTACTGAACAAGATGTCTGTGGAAGAAGAGGACCTATATGCTGAGGTAGAAGAAAGTGTGAGATTGGGAGCTTTTGAGGAAGGCAAGAATAGACCATTAAAATTGAAATTAAAGTCTCAGGTGGCAGCGGAGGCCTTGTTGAGGAGGGCTTGGAAACTTAAGGACTCTGAGGAAACCAAAACAATTTACATAAGAAGAAATATGTCACAAGATGAGCGAATGAAAATGAAGGAGCTTGTAACTGAAGTGAAGGAGAGGAATGACGAAAGAACAGAGGAGGAAAAGACCAAGTTTTTTTGGAGGATGAGAAATGGGAGGCTAAAGAAGTGGTGGATAAAACAGACGGAATAGGCATTACATGGAAGAATGAGACTAGGAATGGAATAAAAGTGACTTACACGAACATAGATGGATTTCTGTCTAAGAGGCTAGAATGTATGGATTACCTAAGAAATAACGAACCGGACATAATGTGTGTAGTGGAAACAAAGCTAAGGCCCGAAATAAAGCTAGACTGGTTTGTTGTAAAACACTACAAAGTATGGAGAAATGATAGAAAAAATAAAGGAGGTGGTGGTATAATGGTTCTTACTAAGGAAGATCTGATAGTGAAGGAGGTGAACTATAGTAAGAGAAATGAGGAAGTGATAAGTATGCTTATAACAGATGGCAAGAGGGACATTAATATTATAACAGTATACATACCACCCAGAACCAGTGCTTGGGAATATGAACAGTACCAAATGGTGATGAGAAATACTCTAGACAGAATGAAGCAAGAACTCATCAGAAAGGATAGAGTGATGATAGTTGGAGACTTTAATTGCAAAGAAATAGTGTGGGAAGACTACGAAGTGGTGAACGGTGGTGAGTGGGCAGAAGAATTGTTAAAGGTAGCAACAAATAACTTGATGACACAGTGGGTGAGATCACCAACAAGGTGCAGGGGACAAGATGTTGCAGCAAGGTTGGATTTGGTATTTACCAGGGAATCTCTAAAAGAGGAAATTGAACATGAATGTCCCTTGGGGAAAAGCGATCATGATGTCCTAAGCTTTGAGCTGGATACAGAATTAAGCACGAATAAGATTGTGGAACGCAGGGAGGAAAAATTAAATTATACTAGGGCAAATTATAACCATATAAGGGAGTTCTTTAATGAAATTGACTGGTCCGTGGTATACCAGGAAAGGGATATGCAATTGAAATACGATAAATTTATGGATTTGTATAACTCTGCTGTGAAAAAGTTTGTGCCATATCACAGAAAGAGGACTTTAAATAATAAACAGTGGTTTAATAGAAATTGTGAAGAAGCAAAAAAGAACAAAGAAAAGGCATGGAAGAAACTTAAGAAAAACAGTGATGTATTATCAAGAGAAGTCTACAAAACAGCAAGGAATAGATATGTTGAAGTAAGGAGAACAGCACAGAAGGAATATGAACAGAGGGTGGTGGAAAACTGTGATAGTGACCCAAAATGTTTTACAAATTCATAAATGGAAAACTAAATAAAAGGGAGGCAATAGAAAAGGTAAAAACGGGAAGAAGTATATGAAGATGCTGGAGATATAGCTGAAATTTTGAACGACAACTTTTGCAAAGTGTTTACAAAGGAGGAGCATTTTATGGGAGGAAGGCCTACGGAAATAAAGCAAATGCAGGACATCATGGTTACTAAGGAAGATGTAAGGAAAATTATAAGCAATCTGGATATTAATAAATCAATGGGGCCTGATGGCATATCTGGGAGGTTGCTAAATGAATGTAAGGATCAATTGTTGAACCCCGTATTTGATATTGTGGAAACCTCCATACGAACAGGATTAGTCCCGAAAGAGTGGAAAAGAGCTGACATTGTGCCTATATATAAGAATGGTAGTAGAATGGAACCGCTAAATTATAGACCAGTATCGTTGACTAGTATATTGTGCAAGGTATGTGAAGAAGTAATTAAAGCTAAGTGGAGTGAGTATCTAGAAAGTGAAAACATTCTGAGTGAAAGGCAGTTTGGTTTCAGAAAAGGAAGATCGTGTATCCAATTTATTATGTTTTTATTCAAGAGTGACTGACATACTACAACATAGAGAGGGATGGGTGGATGCTATCTACCTGGACTTGAGAAAGGCCTTTGATAAAGTACCACACAATAGACTGATGTGGAAACTAAAGATGATTGGAGGAGTAAATGATAAACTAGCAAAATGGATGGAAAATTACTTAATGGGAAGAGAAATGAGAACAGTGGTGAGAGGAAGGAAGTCCGAGTGGAAGAAGGTAACCAGTGGAGTTCCACAAGGGTCAGTGCTGGGTCCCATCATGTTTTTGATTTATGTTAATGATATGCCAGTAGGAATTGACAGTTACATGAACATGTTTGCGGACGATACTAAAATTATGAGGAGAGTAAAGAATGTGGAAGATTGTAACAAGTTACAGGAAGATCTTGATAAAATATATGAGTGGAGTAAGGAGTGGCAGATGGAATTTAATATAGACAAGACCCATGTTATGAAAATGGGAAGAAGTAGATACAGACCAAACAGGGATTACAGGCTGGGTGATGAGAAAATTAAAGAGACCAATGAGGAGAAAGACTTAGGAGTAACTGCAAAACACTTTGTCACCGGAGAAACACATTAACAAGATTTTTGGAAAACATACAACATGCTTCAAAATATTGGCCTTGCATTCCACTACCTAGATGAAGGAATGATGAAGAAGATATTATGTACCTTAATAAGACCCCAGTTAGAATATGCAGCATGTGTCTGGTCACCGCATATGAAGAAAAATGTGAAGAAGGTGGAAAGGGTACAGAGGCTGGCAACAAGGATGGTACCAGGACTCAGGGAGTTAGACTATGAGGAAAGACTGAGGAAGCTGGGGCTGACCACATTAGAAGAGAGAAGAACAAGAGGAGACATGATAACTATGTATAAATTGGTGAACAAGATTGATGTACTGGACAGAGAGTTGATAAAGGTGACCACAAGTAATCATCTCTGAGGACATGGGAAAAAAGCTAATAAAGAACATGTCTAAATGACGTGAGAAAATACAGTTTCCCGCATCGTAGCATTGATAAGTGGAATAAACTGAGCAGTGATGTCGTTGATGCTGTGTGTGTCAATCAGATGAAAGAGAGATATGACAGGAATGGACAAGGAGACAGGTCACAGAGAGCTTAGCTCGGGCCCTGTAATACACAAATAGGTAAATACACACACACACACACACACACACACACACACTTCTTTAAGTCATAAATACACATACTTACACACTTCAGTTACATAAAAAAACATGTTAGTACACACACACACACATGGAGCTGCTTCAGGTGCTGCGCGAGGGTGACGTAAAAGGCATAGTTGCAGTTCAGGTTGACCAGCTGGGTTCCCAGCTTCCATGAGCCCTCCAGGATTTCCTCAGTGCCCGCTTGCAATCTTATTCTAATCTTTAACAGACATGTTTTTTCCTCCTCAATCTATAGATTTCTTCAGTTTCTTCACTCAATATCTTGCCTTTTCTTCATAATCCTTCACCTCCATCACTACTTTCTCAGCCTGCTTTTTTTCATATTCTCTTTCATGTCTAATTGGTATAACTTTTTCCTTTAATCCAAAGATAACAATGCACTTTTCTTTCCCAAAGTATCCCTAACCAAATTTTCCTTTACTACCATTTTGGCAACCTTCTGTTTCCTTTTCTAGGCTGATTCTTCTATAGTCTTTTTAAACTAACTTTCTGCTGATCCTGGTCCATCTACCAATAATTTTGCTTTTCACTTGTTTTCCTCACTTGATCCCTATGCTATGTCCCTATACTTAGTAACTATGAAACTAAATACTAATTCTACACAAACTAACCCAGGGGTTTCAACAATAAGTGCTATTCTGGAAAAATAAATATATAGGTAAAAAAAAAATAATTCTCACCAATTTTGGACAAGGTAAGATAACCACAAAGCATGATGGACAGCTAGGGCAGGCTGGTAGAGATTGGAGGGAGGACCACTACATGGTCCCAGACTGGAATTGCTATACTGAATGAATGACAAATGAGTGTACTACTGTGCATTCAAAATTTGATTGCTTCCCACATTCATGTATAATTTCATACAGGTCAGAAGTGACTGTTCAGAGATGATGACGATCTTATTCATGAAGGTAATTAATTTTAATACTTTAATTTTAATTGAAGTGGTGAGTCTTTGCTGTGTATTAAAGCAACACATTACATTGAAATGGTTCTCAATGCTTTTGTAAGATACCATGTATTTTCTTAAGTAATGGCGTATGATAGAATGAATGTTTTGTTTACTGTAGCCTAGGAAAAATTCTTTTGGATTGTGATGATTTGTATCAAAGATGGTTTGCAGTGATGGTTTTGACACTGCTGCTGCATTTCAGGGCATGACATTGGTTATGGGCCAGACCTTTATACATGTGTGCATGAGTGACAAGGTGCACAGCAAGCGAGGCATCTTCATTCTTAGATCTCATTGAGCGTGGCATTGTCACCAACTTTTTGTAAAGAGTGACACCACATTGACTGCAGACCAGCATCCAGTCCTGCTGACAAGAGGCATCCCCAAACCACATGATCCAGGTTATGTTCTAAACCTTCAACACACCACTTTATAAATATAAATACATGTCCATAATTTGTTAGGATGACAGCATTCTCCTTTCTCTTATCATAGTACATAATAATCCTAGGTCTGTTATGGCCTGTGGATCTATCTTACCTTTATCTTACCATATTAATAATGTTCATATGTGGCCTGTAGATCTGTAACCATATTAGTGTTCATATTTTTATATAGAATTATAATCTCCTTTATGTACAGTAGTGATGTGTTTAGAAAGTATATTCCTTTATTTTTCAGACCTTCATGGTTGGTATAAGTGACTTAACTGCAATGAGACTCCCACACACCGTGTTTAGAAAGTATATTCCTGTATTTTTCATACCTTCATGGTTAACTGCAATGAGACTCCCACACACCACCAGGTAATAAAAAGTCCTGTACCTCTTTTAACTATTTATTGACATCATTACACCTACTTTCAAAGGGGTAATTTTGGCTGTACAGTCCATTATAGTGAGAATACACCATACTACATCATGGAATGAGATAGGCAGCTCTTTATACTTCCAATATAATAAAAGTACATCCCTCTTCCCTAGTCTTCACCCCTCCCATTTATTAAATTAAATTAATGCTACATGACATTTGCTCCTGGAAATTCACACTAAAAGAACCATCAGCGTTTTATTGTATTGTGTAAATAGTTGCTCGTTTCATTTACATTTGTAGAAACCAAGTTACACGAGACCCTGCCACATTTTTTATCTTAATATTACAATGGTATACTTGAATTTAAAACACTTAGGACACAATAGATTGGCTGAAAGTTCACTCTTAGATTTCTGACACTGTGTACTCTTCCCTCCTGTAAGGTTTCCCACAGCCAAGAGGTGTGGTAAGCCAAAACAGAACTTTACCAGACCATTAGTCCCAAAGATTGTCCATTAAGATACATGGTTTTGAAGGCTTTGTGACAATTACAATTACTTTATAGTTATCAATAAAACCCTCTGCAACTCCAAAACCAGTCACACCAACGAGCCTCAAGACAGCCAAGGGGGACATCCTCCAACATTGACCACCTCTCTGCCCATATGAAAACCTCTCCTCTGCCCATATGAAAACCTCTCCTAATGAGATTTCAATTATATTTGTCCAGCACTTCATACCACATCTCAACAATACTGACAAGTGCAAATCAGTGATGGCAAAGCAAATGCTAGTTTTTGGAGTAATGACAACCACCTGCTGTTGTTGTTTGTGCCTCCTCTCTTCCCTGGGCAGTCAAACCATTGCTGTCACAGCTTTTTACTAAATTACACAATGTTTATGACAAACAAGTTAAAAGAAAATTACAAACTTGCCAGTAAAGCCCACAACTAGAAGAAGCACCAACAGAAAACACAAGTCTGGTACTTAATACCTTTGTTGCCCTTGACAGATTTTGGTTCACTTTACCAGCAAGGAGCACCGGTGGGTCTTGGCTATCCTCCAGCTGGGCAGAGGGATGCTGCCCTTACACCACCACCACTCCTGTTAAAGACCTCATCTATGGACCCCCCAAAAGTTGACTGAGCCTGGAGGCCTAAGCTAAGCCGAGCTTCACACATCAAATACACCTTTGTCCTTCTCTTGCCTCAGGCGCCTCTTCCTCACTGAAAAAAGCACAAGTAAAGAAAATCATTCAAGAAGGAAGGAAAGAAACCTTACAGCTACAGCATGAACCTGGAAGCAAGAAGAAAAGTACTGAAAATAAGAATGAGTGAACTTTAACATGTTAATGTTAAAGTCCAGAGCAGAGCAAACTTAAAATATAGTAAAAATATATGGAACTGAACATATTGAGATAGTGCAAGCAGGAAACCAACCAAAGAGAGCCAAGACCCACCACACCTTTGGGATGAACGACCCACATGCACCCGCAGCCAAGATGAAAATGGCCGATATGGTTTTGGGCAAGTATCCCTCGTGGCAACTGTGGTGTAAAGCGGCAGTGGCCAGCCATGCCAAGAGAGTGACCTTAGTGTTGAATGACCCAGCCAGCAGTTTTGGGGGCATGGAGACAAGGAGCGAGCTGAGAACTAGATAAGCAATACTAGGGAGAGGACAAGTGATGAGAAAGGAAGGTGTGTGAGGCTGGTAGGCTTTCACAAAGGGAGAGAGGAGAATCAATGCAAGAGGAAGGAATTGTGTAATGGGGAGGGGTACTGCCAGCCATGAGGAGATGCATTCTTTCCTTCTCCACCCCACTGGCCGGGCCTTACTGTCCTCCTCTCTTACTCACGTCATCGTCATCATCGTCGTCATCTGTGTCATCTGCATACTTGACCCTTTTCCTGCGGCCCCTCCCCTTCTCTCCTTTACTCTTTTTGGTCTTCTTTGGACGTGTCTCTTCATCTTCCTCCTCCTCCTCCTCTTCCTCAAACTCTGAAATGGTTAGGACAAAATCAATCACAGCTTTCAGGTTTGGCATAGTTCAGTGGAGCAAAGCACATTTTGCTGCACTAATCTTAAACACCCAAGTGAGCTGAAATATCATGTACTACACAATGATCCTGCATATTTTTTTCTCCACAGATATCAGATGAGCAACAATGAAGGAGGTGCAAAAGAACAAAGAAAATCACTAGGACTGCCTACCTTCCTCAGGCAAGTTGTCTGCCTCAGTCTCGATGCGTTCTCGGGCATTAAGGAAGACACTCTGCATGACAATAGAGTCCTCATAGATAATAGATGCCTCTTCATTGTACTCCTGGGCATTACGGCACAGCAACATGAAGTCACTCTCCAGGTCGTTGAGATCTTCATACTGTGTAAAGGGGAGAGGTATGTTAGAATGGGGAACATGTAAAGTATTAGGATGATAACACGAGTTTCTACAAATACTAAAGGTAACGGCAAAAGTTACTTAAAAGTAGAAAATGCTCTATACAGTAGACAAACTAATTTGAAAGACCTATACTATTAGGTCTCTCTTTCTCTGATTATTATTAATATTTGCAGAAACTCATATTACACCTTGTTACTTACGGTGAAGTATTCATGAACTCAACATTCACTTTCCACTCAGGTTGACACACATTCCCTGACTGAATAGACTCACCCGCCCCTCCTCAATTTTAGACTGTATTTTGACAATATCCATTGGCCGCTTAATGACCCCATAGTAGTCAGGCAGCTCCCTTCGAGATGGTAGCTTCATGAATGGCTCACTCAGCACACGACCATCACTGAAATTAGAAAGATTATTTAAATAAAATGATTTAAACAAAATGGTTGTTACATACCAATAATCAATAGTGAAGTGCAAGTTGAATTAAAACAATTGTTTTTAATTCTGCTGATCCCTGTTGTGAGGGATGCACAACTTGACAAATCAACACATCAAAGCAACAAAGTCCCACCAACAATAAGTTCTGGCACAGTTGCTCTGAGGTGTCCACCTATTGCTGCCTTCAATAAAGCTAGCAAAAGTGTAGTGACCATTTAAATGAAGCTCGGAACAAGGCAAAGCCTTGGGGCTAACAATCTGATGTGGAGACTATAGACACTATCTCTCCACTTCATATGTTCTTGGATTGTATAAAAGCAGCTGACTTGTAACTTCCTGAGTGAGTGGATGCATGGTAGTTTTTTTTTATCATCAGGAGCGATGAGGAGCAGGAACAGAAACAGGATGGCAATGAGATGGGCCATCATCAGGAACAACTAACTGACCTCACCACCAGTAAACCCCAAGGCGTTCAAGCTGGGCAGCACAGGAGATTACTGCCCTAGGAAGACAGTATACTGACCTAAGGATGGAGGTGCAGCCCAACCTCCAAGGCAAGTACATCTTCACATCATCCACAGCAGTGCTACACTGCATCACCAGTAACAAAGTAAAAAAATGGGATGCTCCTTGAACCCAGTGAGAAGAGACAAAGAGTTCTGCTAAAGCACTATCAGCTGTACCTACTCCTCAATGCAGTAAAAGATCACTTGCAGGTGGCCTGTCTCACACCTCCATGTCCAGAGGGACAAGGTGCCAACAAGTACTCACTATATTTGTAGGGTTGGACCTTGGCTGCAGGGGCAAATAAACTCCCTGCATCCCTATCAGGGAGAGCCTGTGAGGTGTTACACCAGCATTTCGGCCACCTTCATGCACAATGTGTGAACACTCACTCTGTCAGGTACAGCGTGTGTAGCCTGCCCGCCACAAGGAAGAAGCCACCATGCATGGAAAATGACATTAGCAGGTGTCTTAAACCATATTTGATAACCATGTTCCTCACCTGTCCTCGTATTTGATAACTATGTCCATTAGTCTCTTCATCTGCCGTATGAGTCTCTTATTCTTTGGCGCTGGTTTCTCACGTGCAGGCCGACCTCTCTTTTTGGGCTTGGGATCATCATCATTGTCCAGGTCATCCTGCCGCTTGCGTTTGCCCTTGGAGCCACGCTTTGTCTTGGTCACTGCCACTTCCTCCTCATCATCTTCCATTGCCTGCCAAAAAGATGGAAACATGAGACAAACTGGATAATAATGTGTTTGGATAGATATGTGTGCGTGTGTATGTGCAGGTTGTGTTGTGGGTACTGATTTGTGATGTTACAGGGTGAGGGTGCTTCTGCCACTGCTTGGTTTTTTTTATTGTCTTAACAGTGACAACCTTTTACTTTCCCTAATGAATCTTTATAATTATGGATATGGTTCCATTTCCCCGATAAGGTTTGTATTGGTAAAACTGCCTTGTAAAAAGAAAGTAGTGCAGAAAAAAGCATTTGCTATTAACTACATAAGCCACAGACAATACTACAGAGCATTTCCCTCCCTACAAGACCTACAACACAATGTTTATTACCAAAGGTTAATGAGTGAAAGCAAAAATTTACTCCCTAACAAAGACAACAATTAGCAGTGGCATTAAGCTTTGGAGATACACCTAAACCATCCATAAAAATCTTCAATTATGACTCGCACGTAATCCTTTTCATCCCAAGGCACCAAAACAAAACATAATATTAATACACAATGGAGAGACTTACTTGAGTGCTACCTCTCAACATGAGGAACTGCAATATTTGGAACACAAGCTTAGCATATAACCTGTTTCCTACACCAACACACAACTTTTCGACACTAGCAGACAGCTCCAGATCAAAACTAATAAGAACAGACAGCAGTGAAACAGTTGCCCAATTCGTCCCCACTTCTCTGTGCCTCATTGTATGCTTGCCTAGTGATAATTTGCCAACTTAGTCTAGTGCTTCCTTATAATTTAGGATGGATCTGTGCCTTCATGCTTTTTTAACCTTGCATCTGAAAAATATAATTAACTACACACGTATATGGTTTGTCAGTCTACACAACACATGTACAACCTCTTACCTCCTTCCCATCATCCTCAACTGCCTGCATGGAATAAAAAAAACAGCACAAGGGTCAGCACTACCAAACAACTCTTAAGGGGAGAAAACGGACACCAAAATCTGACTTACTATAAATAGAACAGCACCTGCATGATCACAGATCAAATGCACAACACACAAGTGCTTCATGAACCCTTATTGTACATGCATGAGAAGTTTGGATGGAGTGTGTAGTACGGATCCTAGACTCACCAGCTATACAGTAAGAAGTTTGCATTCTGACCCATGAGCAAGACTGTGACCTGTCTTGCACCTCATCCTCATGCTAAGTTCATCACTAAAAACCTGAGCATAAGAATATCTCTGCCTGGCAAATTAAAATGTGTGTATGTAAAGTGTGTGATAAATTCAAGCATGAAACAAATGGAAGTAGACAAAAATACAAAACAGATGGACACAAGTAAGCCAAATGCAGAAGGTATCTTTATGACAAACTTGAGAAAAGTGGATGAATTAGAGTAAGAGAACATTAAAAACAGACAAGTGGTTACGTTTAAGATGAAAGCAAGAATTAGCATGTGAATAAGACTGATGATTTCACAAAGCAATACATAAGTAAGCATTCCTAAGACCTTACCCCAATAGCTCTCAGCCACTCCTTCTCTGTGAGGCTGTCAGTGTAGTCGACCTCCTTTTTGGACCTCGCCCGTCGGTCGCCCAGCTCTTCTGGTTCCTCCTCTTCCAGCTCCTCCTACAGGGGTGGATGGAGAGGCAGTTAAGAGCGAGTGTTCAGTAGATCTTTTAGTAACAGCTGGATGTTATGCAAAGAACTGTTCATTTGTAGAGGTCACAAACGCAAGTGGAGAAAAATTGATATTTAAGAAAACGTAACAAAGAGAGAGAGAGAGAGAGAGAGAAACAGTTGGGGAGAAGAGCCACTTACCGACTCCTCTTCCTTCAACATCCACTCAGGCAGCTCATCCTCCGCCATAAGTCTCGCCCGATCTGATTCCTTTCGCCGAATCTCGTCAATCTTCTGGAACTGTTCAAACTCATCCTCGCCACGCGCTATCATTTGGTTGATGGTTTCGTCATCTGGTGCCTCATCCTCCTCCTGGTGGGGTAACAACAAGGGTGATGATGATCATGATGGTAGTAAACATGGTGGTAAGGTGCAGTGGTTATTGTAATAACACTGATGGCTATTATTAGAGGAAAAATTATATTAATAGTGCTTGAAAAAATTATCAAATATGTAATAGAGATTGTGGTGAATAAAAATGGTGAGATTTATACCAGCTTAATTTTTATACTATGTTTTATCCAATCTTTGCCACTGCCTTCATTTACACATACATGTCCACACCCACACACATCCTACCTTATCACCTACACATCTTCACTACCCATACACTCCCACACCCATCCTTCCTTCCTTACCTCTGCTGAACTCACCCTAGCATATCCTACACCCTCCCTCTCCTACCTTCCCTCTACCTTCACTCATCCATCTACACACCTCCTCCTCTTCAGTATCGTTGGAGAGAATGGCCTGCAGGAACTGGCGTCGGTCCGAGCCAGTGGACTTCTGATCAAACATACCGGCCTGGATAACCTTCTCGTCCATGTTCAGCTTGTAACGTGCAGCAGCAAGGATTCTCTCCTCCACTGTGTTCACTGTCATGAGTCGCAACACTCGTACCTGTTGGAGGAAGACAGGTCAATTGTTTTTTGGCACGAGAGAGAGATCAGAGGTAAATGCAGTTATAAAAAGTGTCTCCTAATTGACATTCCTAAAGAAAAAATAAAAGGGCTAATTAATGTTTGCAGAAGTCTTGCCAGTGTGTTTGTGAGTGTGTGTAATGTGTTGATGAAGGCTGAAAAGCTATGCTGAGTAATACTAAACAGGAGCAAGACCAGTGAAGAAAATGAAGGAGCAAGAAAATAAAGAAAAACAAGTCTGTAATAAGTAAGGGTGAAAGACAAATGAATGAAGACATGACAAAATAAAAGAATGAGTGTGTGATAGGTAAGGGTGGAAAGAATGAAGACATGACACAGAAAAAAAATTAAACAAAGTGGATTGCTACCTAACGAGTGAGTGGAATAAGGGAAAAGGAAGACCATGGCATCCACTGACCTCATTCTTCTGTCCAATACGATGTGCACGATCCTGGGCCTGGAGATCCTGGTGGGGGTTCCAGTCAGAATCGAAGATGATGACAGTATCGGCTGACTGTAGGTTGAGGCCCAGACCACCAGCACGGGTTGACAGCAGGAAGATGAAGTACTCGCGGGAAGTGTTGAAGAGACGCAACAGCTCCCCACGGTCCTCAGACTTTGTCATACCTAAAAGTATGCATTTCAGTGCATAATTGCTTCTGCTGCTATTATTTCCTGTTTATCAAAATTGTTTCTCATGGTTCTAATGTTTGATTTTGAATCATATTTATGAGTATGTGTGTTATTAATAATAGTGATAAAGCTCTTCAGTTATGATGCTAACTGATTGTTTCTTCATTTTTTATAGTGTATGTATTTCAGTGCAAAATTAATATTTCAATGTGGAAGTGTAAGCATGACGCACCGTCCAGTCTGAGGTACTTGAATCCTTTATACATGAGGTAGTCCTCCATGATGGTCATAAGTTGAGTCATCTGACAGAAGAGCAGCACACGGTGGTCTGTGGCGTACAGCTTAGGCAGGATGCGATCCAGCAACTCAAACTTGCCTGATGCACGGAACAGATCAGGCCTGAAGAAAAGAGCCTCGCTTAGTAACACAAATGAGCTATTTTCTTGTACACTTGCAAGTAGTTGTATTTCCTTGTAAACAAATACTCGGTAAAATATTGGAGGTTATCGGAAGGAAAAACATGAGAAGGCTAATGAATATCTGGAGATTGTGTGGAGTAAGACAAGAGAAGGATGAACACCACCAAAGAAGTGACTACCTATGAGGAATGTCCAACTTGTAATCCATCCAATCCATAATTGGATTTTAATAACAATGGTAAATTGTCAAAGTTCTAGATTTACAGAATTTCCGTAACAGACACTCGTGCATTAAAGAAAATAACATTAAGATGATTCAGAGACAAGGATGACAAATATAAATGAAAAAAATAAGCCAATAATACCAGGTTGCCTTGCACACATATACTAAACACCACCACCCAAAGCATCTGCTATACACTCACCCCTGCACAATGCCCCCAGCAAAGCCAGTATGGTTGCAGTAAGCCTCCTCAATGTGCTGGAACATGAATGGATGGTTACACAACTTTCGGAGCTGCATGATGGTGTTCATGAGTGCCTTTGTGTTGCTCTTCTGGCCCTTCTTGTCCTCGGCACACAGCATCACGCCACGTGTCTGCATGGAGCGGTACAGCACATGCTGCAGCCCAGACATCTCACACTTGATGATGTACTCAACCTGTGGGACACAACACTTGTCATACCACTGTCCTAAATACTGAGCAAGGGCCTAAAAACACTTCAGATAAAATAAATAGACTATGCCAGAAAGAATAGTAAATAGATCTAATGTACATTCTGAGACATTTGATAGCTATTCAACTAGATCCAAGCACCACAACAGCAGAGATGAAGCCATACCTTGTCTGGCAGCTGTGCCTCCACCTCCCTCTTCAGTCTGCGCAGCAAGAAGGGACGCAAGACTTTGTGCAGACGACGGATGATCAAAATGGTCTCCTCCTCATTGAGTTCCACCTGAGAAGATGGGGGCAGACAAGTTGTGTTAATGGTGGTAACAAGGCAGGAAAAGTAGTAGTCCCAGGTCATATGAGCTATAATATGTACCATACATTTATAAATGAAGGAATTGAGAACAATAGAGATGGCAGCAAAAATTAAACAACCACAAATGAATGTCATCCTGTCTCACCTTTTCTCCAGTGGTGGCAAAGGGAGCATTGAACCATTGTTCAAAGGTGGAGCACGACTTGAAGATGGAGGGCAGCAGGAAATTGAGGAGGGCCCACAGCTCAGGCAACTTGTTCTGTAGGGGTGTGCCAGTGAGCAGCAGGCGGTGCGGGGCATTGTAGAAGGTATTCAGTGTCTGTTGATGAAAAAGGGGGCAGGTAAGCAAATGTTATGAGGAGCTGGAGTGGTGGTGGTCATGGCTGGTGAAAGAAATTACATTAGTCATTGTATCATTGTATATGATGAACAACCAGCAGCACAGATTAAGAAAAGTACTAATCTTTCTACCAAGTCAGCAATCCCAGATGGGGTGGCAAGACAAGGCACAACACACAACATTAAATCTTATTCCCATCACATTACAATAAAAGCAACTGAGTGGATCAAGACTATTCAATGCTGCCTCCCCCCTCCTCCTCCTCCTGGCAATAAATGTGTGAGGTCACCTGGGTCAGCTTGCAGTGGTGGTTCTTCATTCGGTGACCCTCGTCAATGATCATGTACTTCCACCTCAGCTTGGACAGCACAGCCTTGTCCTTGATGATGTACTCATAGGTGGTGAGCAGCACGTTCAGCTTAGTAGCACGCATCTGGTTCTGCACGACGCGACGCACTTGTGGTGACCCTTTGTAGGTCACAATCTGTTGTGTGGAAATGTTGACAGGGTGAGAGCGAGAGCTTGTTTTTACTTAGGCTATGAAGTCTTCACTTATTTCACTAGTCCTATTCTTCCTCTAAGTCAATAATTGCACCATCTTCCAAGTTAATCATTTTCTAATTTATTAAAGTTAAAATTTATGGTAGTGATAGGTCATCTAAGACAAGTTCTTCTTTATTTACTGTCAAACTTTTGCTAATAATAAGTAAACTTCCATGTTATTCTATTAATTTTCTAAATGGTCATTAAATAGTCTGAAGATATATAGCCAACTCTTTCTCTTTCAAAAAACATTCATATCACTCAATCTAAATTTGATAGAAAAGCGCACAGAAAACATATTTAAATACAATACAGTACACCTTTCGGGGAAAGTCAATTTTTCATAGGCACACTAATTTTTTTTTTTTTTACCACTTTACTGTATCCATCCCATTCAACTTACCATGATTCATCATATCAAAATTTATCCTTTTCCTATCAAAACCTCCACACCTCACCTTTTTCCTATCACAAGTCCAGTCACTTAACACAGATGCAAGGATATGGGAGGAGGGGCCCTTACCTGCACAGTGGGGGCCCATTTCTCAAACTCAAGTGCCCAGTTAGAGATGGTGGAGAGGGGCACAATGATTAGGTATGGCCCATTGTTCTTCTTGTGCTCAATGAGGTAGGTGAGCAAGCCAATGGTCTGAATGGTCTTGCCCAGCCCCATCTCATCAGCTAGGATGCCATTCAGGTTGTTGTTGTACAGAGACACCAGCCACTCAAGACCCTGGAATGAATGTACAAGGTAGAACCATGTGTGTATGTGAACTGATGGTTGTAGTAGTGATTATAGAACAGTAGTAGGAGTATCTGTAGTAGCAGTATAGTAAATCAGTGAAGTAGTACTAGCATCAACAATAGTAGTAACTGTAGAAATAAAAGAAAAACAGCATCAGTGGTTGTAAAGAAGTAATGGCTATACTAATAGTGACAGTAATAATAATATAATAACAGCAAGTGACAGTAATAGTGTATAAATAAAACAATAACAAGCAATAGTAATAATAGGTGTACAAGTAGTAGTAGTAGTAGTAGCAGCAGTAACAGAAGCAGCAATAGTACTAATCCTCAAACCATTGTCTTTCGCCCTGCTCACCTTGACCTGGTACTCCTTGAGCTGGCCGTTCACCATCATGCTCGCCTGCTGGGTCACCGTCTCTTTCACTGTATGGGCGATGGAATAGTAGTTCTTCTCCCCGGAAATGTTCTTGTACTCATCATCCTCCACCTTGGCCTTCTTCAGCACCTCCTTCGGGTTGCCCACCACCTCTTTCTCAGTCTTCACTACAAGCAGAAAAGATAAGTGTGGTTTTTGTTTTACAAGTTGTATAGTTTTGTCATTCAGTATATGTATTTGTATATTTCAGTTTGTATACTTCTCAATGCTATCACCTTTTCCTATTGTCTTAAGAGTGTGAGTGCAAATGTGTGTGTCTGTGTCTCCAACTTACTTTCTTCATTACATTCTTTATCGCCATCTTCCTTCTTCTCCTCCTCCTCCTTGAGATGGTCGTCCTCATCAGAAGACTCAGAAGAATCCTCCTCAGGCAACACCTCCCAGCCTGGGTTGGCGGCAAGGAAGGCCTCCAGGGTTTCTGCTGTGGGTGCCTGCAGGCCGCTCATGATGTTACCAGTGGCAGACTCCATGACAGGGATGCGGATAATCTTCTCCCCGTCCTCCCCGGCCTCTGACACAGCCTCGCGTGCCCGCTTTCTCTCTTCACGCTGTGTATGTTAATTGGAGTGGGTGAGTGGGTTAGAATGTCAAGAGTATAGGCAAAACAATCTACATATAACTTAAATTTCTCAAATCAGAGATGCAACTCAGCAAATAATTCCTATTTACAATTAAGAAAAAAAAAATAAATAAATAAATAAATAAATAAATAAATAAATAAAAAAATTATATATATATATATATATATATATATATATATATATATATATATATATATATATATATATATATATATATATATATATATTAGAGATGTACCAATACCAAAATTTTGACCGATCCTGATACCACCTAATTGGGCCGATACCAATACTACTGCCGATGCCGATACCACCGATACCGATACTACTACTTATAGTGATTACTGCACTGGACACCAGGATGAGTTGGTGGACGGCGAGCGTTATCAGATGAGAGGCTTTGTTTTGGGGGATGCTGTAAGTCCTTCTAAGAATGTTTGTGAAATAGGAGCAATTCTAGAAGCTTTTTGAAGCCATTTGCAAAGATAAATTACTCAGTAATTGGAATGAATATCTTCTCAGTCTTCTGATTCTTGTCAGTTATTTTAAATTCTTACTTCTTACTCCTTTAGCGACCATTTGGTCTTGTGCATTTTCATTATTAATTTTATTGACGATATTTTGGCGATCAAAAATATTTTTAAAATTATTAAAATTGTAAAACAGACACAAAATATTAGCAAAAGAAACTCATTTTGTTGTGTATGTTTCTCTTTAATTAAATCTGACATCCTTTGATATTAATTCATTAGACATTAGTAGACCAATTCAGAAAAATGAGCTTTCACCTAATCTTTTCAATTAAATAGAAAAAGTTTAGTTTATTCTAAATTTCTAGTGTATTGCTATGATCTTAAATAATTAATATGCAACAAATTATACACAATGCACATGATTACAAAACAGAATCGTTACTTTCTTAGTTATGGAATTTTTACATCCTTAGGTTAACACAAGTAACTCAAAAATTAAACTTGCATTAAAATTAATATACATATATAATTCGAGCTTCCACCTATTCCAGTATGATATCTTGGAAAAGGCTAGCACTAGCACTGTTAATTATAAATCAAATAAGAATATGCTGTTATTTACAATAATGCAAAATGCAAAATGCCTATATATATATATATATATATATATATATATATATATATATATATATATATATATATATATATATATATATATATATACCAAATCATTTTGTTGGATTCTCAATATCTGAAGTTTGACATTCTTAGATTATAGTTAAAAAACATAAGCTTTTCACCTGTGTGAACTTTGTGTGGGTGGAGGAGCAGCGTCTGACTGAGAGACAGTGAGAATGCGTGGTGACTCATGACCGACCGTGTGACAGGATGCCGGAGTTCAGCCTATACGCGTTTCATACACGTCCAATTTAGAGGTTGTGGCTTATTACCACAGAAAACAGTGTTCTATGACATATGGTAATCACCACGGAAACTTAATACGCCGTATTATATTAATTTGGTATCATCAATATCTTATATCGAATATATCACTAAGTAGTAAATTTCTTTTAAGTATCGGAAGTATCGGCATAAAATAAGCCGATACCGATACCCCAAAAATGGGCCGATACCGCCAATTCCGATACCGATGCATCGGTACATCTCTAATATATATATATATATATATATATATATATATATATATATATATATATATATATATATATATATATTCTAGACTTGCTTATATGTACATCTTGCAGCCATAACTTGATATCAGGAAAGCATGAACTTTAAGATAAGACTTTAACACAAACACACACACACACACACACACACACACACACACACTGTGTAGTGTAGTGGTTAGCACGCTCGGCTCACAACTGAGAGAGTTCAGGTTCAAATCCCTGAAAGCGGCGAGGCAAATGGGCAAGCCTCTTTAATGTGTGGCCCCTGTTCACCTAGCAGTAAATAGGTACGGGATGTAACTCGAGGGGTTGTGGCCTCGCTTTCCCGGTGTCTGGAGTGTGTTGTGGTCTCAGTCCTACCCAAAGATCGGTCTATGAGCTCTGAGCTCGCTCCGTAATGGGAAAGGCTGGCTGGGTGACCAGCAGACGACCGAGGTGAATTACACACGTTACAACCAGCCAAATACTCACCACTTTCTTGCGCTCCTCCTTGTACTTGAGTCGCTGGTCTTCCTTGTGTGCCTTCACCATCTCAGTCAGGTTGGCAATGAACTCATCGGTCTGGGTGAGGAGGTAGGCCAGTCGCTTGTCCTTCTTCTCGTCAATCAGCTTGCGGTAACCCTCCTCATCCTCCAGCATGAGGCGCCGCAACCGCTCCTTCTCAATGCGCTCCTGCTCCTTCTGCTTCTCTCGCTCGGCATTCATGTGGTGCATCAGCAAGGCCTTGTTCAGCTTGTTGATCTTGAGTGTGTTCTGCCGGTGGAACTCCCTGTGCAGAGAAGGAAGTGGTTATGGTAAGATGTGGTGGTTTGAGGATGTGTGTGAGAGTAACTGAGTAAGTGAATTCAGAGTTGGAGGGTGAAATTGTGTTTGTGTGGTGAGATAGTGCTTTGAAAATGTGTGGTGAGTGAATGTATGAGAGAAAGAGTGTTTGTGGTGAGTGTGGTTTCAGGAAGTGTATGACAGTGTGAGTGAAAGATTGAAAAATGGAAAGGTAGAGGAATAGAAAAGACAGTGTACGCATAATGTTGGTGAAAAGACATAAAATAAGTTAGAAAAAATCAGATATATGAAGGGATAATGAGAAACACAAAAGTCATTTCTACATCTTCCAGTCCTACATCGTGACTTACTTGAGTTCTCGGCCGTGCTGCAGGACTGCATTGAGGTACTCCTGGTGCTTCTGTCGCTTCTTGCGCTCCGCCTCCAATTTCTGTTGCTTCTCCAGCTTCTCGGTGATGCGTGCCTCTCGTAACCCTTGACGCTTGGTGCGTTTGTATGCCTTGATGTTGATGGCCGTTTCCAGTGTGGTGTCCTTGCGATTACAGCCTACCACCTGCCAAACAATGGATGAATATTAAGACCAAGTAATGATGTAAAATTCTAAAAAAAATTGGAAAAAACTTAAAAAGATACAATAGAAATCAGCTTAAAAAATACAACAAATTTGAGAATTGCAAAATCAAAAAGCTGTAAACATCGTAAGGCAAATATAAAAAAATGTGAACTTTTAATATCAATAATGACAAAATGCAAATACAAAATTATACCAACTCCACATGTCTTTTCTTCCTCTCACCCACTGGCTACTAACAACTCACCTCTGCCCTCAACTGCCGCTGGAAGTTGAGGAGACGTAGTGCCCTCAGCTCAATCTGTGCTTTAACCTTGAGGTCGTCAGCCATAGTGGCAGGCAGAGCTGACAACTCGTCGATGCGATGTGCAATGCGTGCAGCCAATCTGAGGGAAAGGATGGTTAGCTGCTAAAGGGAGAGGGAAAAGGGACAAACAGATATAAGGAGGATGCTTCAAAGGTTAAAAATTGAATGAAGAATGTGAATGATGAAAAGCACTAAAATCTTAAAATCAGCCAAGGAGTGAATGACTGTCAAGTTGACAAAGCAAGCCCTATGTGATGCTCTTCATCCAACATAAAAGAGTGACATACAGCCACTATCATGTACCTGTTTTCTCTCTCCTGCAGCAGAATGAGAGGATCCACTCCTGAGGGCTTGGTGACCGGGGTGACACGGCTGGTCTTGCCTCCAGTGGGCACTGGGGTGGAGGCGGTTGGGGCCTGTGGCACCTGTAGATATAAATATAAGGGCATCAGTACAGCCTCAAAAACTGTTGACATGTATACAACGAAGGCTTTCATAAAAAGACATGGCCAATCCTGGAGTGTGGCATGAGCAGCCTCACCTGGGGGCGGGGTGTGGTGCCATGGAGGGGTCCTGTGGTGCCTGGCTGGGAGCTCATAACACTAGTGGGTGGAGGTGGGGTCTGGGAAGGCCCAGTGCCATTGTAGGGTGGTCTCACCACAGGTACAGGTCCTGCAATACATGAATCAGCAACATGTGAATCAAATAGATGGTGCACAACATGACACAATATGTTCAGATACCACAACACTGCCAGGCAGTTGCCAGCCACACCTACACTCACCTGGGTGTCTGGGGTACTGCATGGTTGTAGGGCCTGGAGGGCCTGGGGGTCCAGGAGGCCCTGGAGGTCCTGGAGGACCAGCAGGGGGACCTGGTTGGGGACCTGATGGGGGTCCGGTGGGAGGCCCTGCTGGTGGTCCACTGGGGGGCCCAGCGGGAGGACCTGGAGGAGGTCCACTAGGAGGTCCTGAAGGAGGCCCAGCAGGTCCTGTCATGGTGGGTCCCATGGGTCTGTTGGGGTCCTGCTCAGGCCGCCTGCCCTGGGCTAGCTGGGTCACCTGGGGTGGCACCGGCTGGTTGCGAGCAATGCAGCGGTAGGCCATGATCTGTGCACGCAGCTGATGCATCTGATTGGCATTCAGGAGACCAGTCCTCTGTCCCTCTGGTCCTCCTGGAGCACCTGGGGGTCCATAGGCTGGCCCACCTGGGGGTACTGAGGGGCCAGGGGTGCCTCCAGCTGTAGTGGTGCCTGTTGGGGGTGGTGGCCCCATGTTGATGGTGCCATACTTGGCCCTCATGTTGACCAGGTCAGTGTAGCGAGGATCGTTCTGCATGCCCTTGTCCTCCATAGTGTTGATGGCCTTCTGCAGTGCGTGGAGGTTCTCCTGCTGAAAGGACCCACCGCTGGGGCTGGGGCCGTTGGGACCACCGGCACCACTGCTGGGGGGTGCCAGGCTGCTTCCTGAGGGTGCTCCTGGTGGACCCTGTGGTGGGTGGTGGCTGCCAGGCCCCATGGAAGGGGGCCCCTGCTGCCCCTGGGATGGCTGGGACTGATAGTTATTGATGTAGGGTCCAGGAGGCTGCTGCCATCCCTGTCCTCCCTGTGGTCCCTGAGGGTAGGCATGGTGGGGGCCAGGGCCACTCTGAGGTGACATGCCAGGTCCAGGAGGAGGCCCTTGCTGGGCAGGGCCCGGGGACATGACAGGAGGTCCCATGGGAGAGGGTGCCTGTGGAGGCCCCATGGGAGAAGGTGCTTGAGGAGGACCTACAGCTGGGGAGGTGGCCTGGGGTGGAGGCATGGGGGACAGGGACTGCTGGGGCGGCCCCATAGGGGAAGCAGCACTTCCAGGACTGGGGCTTGGAGCCGACATTACGCTGCAATGAGAGACAGGAGATACAAAACAGAGTCACTCCAGAGACACAGAAGGTCAGGCTGAACAGAAAGGAACATAATTATGGACGACCTACTATTTTCATACACTTATTGTTGAAATAAATGTTAATATGAAATTGATAATTTTACATGACTGATTTGTTCAGCTACACAAAGTTATACAAGGTATAGTCTTTCAAAACTAAACACGGTTTTCTGGCTGGGCTCTGTAGGGAATAGTAGGCATTCCAGCACTGCCACGTTTCACCCAGAATTTGAATGATCAGGTATGTGACCTGACCCATCCCTCTAATTCATTTATTGTTCTCTCCCTTCTCCTATACCCGTTCTCTCTCTCTCTCTCTCTCTCTCTCTCTCTCTCTCACACACACACACACACACACACACACACACACACACACACACACACACACACACACACACACACCGTGTAGTGTAGTGGTTAGCATGCTCGACTCACAATCGAGAGGGCTGGGCTCGAGTCCCGGGAAGCGGCAAGGCAAATGGGCAAGCCTCTTAATGTGTGACCCCTGTTCATCTAGCAGTAAATAGGTACGGGATGTAACTCGAGGGGTTGTGGCCTCGCTTTCCCGGTGTGTGTTGTGTATGGTGTGGTCTCAGTCCTACCTGAAGATCGGTCTATGAGCTCTGAGCTCGCTCCATAATGGGAAAGACTGGCTGGGTGACCAGCATGCGACCGAGGTGAATTACACACACACACACACACACACACACACACACACACACACACACACACACACACACACACACACACACACACACACTCCTTCCTCATGCCTATATTTAATTTCCATCCTTATTTTCACACTGTGTGTGCTTATTGCCATTTTTAAGGAATACAGGCAGATTTACAATCAATAAATATGTCAGGCATGGTCTGTCGAGTCGAAACTCCTAAGACAGACGGTTTTAATAAAAAAATTATATATAGTGAGAGCAGAAAAATAGTTTTACATAATATCTAACCTAGTTAGGGAGTAATACTATTTCTTTGTAAAGTTAACTTGCATACAGTGTGTGTGTGTGTGTGTGTGTGTGTGTGTGTGTGTGTGATAGGTATCTACCACCGTGACACGTGACGTTGTCTCCCACTTTGTCTCTCAGGCAGGCAGCGCCTTGGACAGTACTGAGTGTTGCTGCATGAATGGAGTTAACAATATTGTATCTTATATATGAAATACATTATTTCTTAGATATTCATTCGTATTGTATTTGGAACACAATTATTTCCATCCTTATATTCGTACTGTCTGTGTGAGTGGGTGGGTTGGTGGGATAGGTATCTACCACCGTGACACGTGACTTTGTCTCGTAGGCAGGCCGGGCCTTGGACAATAAGGAATGTTGCCGTGTGAATGGAGTTAAAAATATTTTATTTTATATATGAAATACCTTATTTTTTTTTATATATTCATTTGTATTGAAATGCGTACACAGTTATTACACCATTTGTCTTACTAAGGACTATGGTGAACATTGATAGAGATTATAACGGTTTCACAGTAACACTGTTACCCATGTATTGTGATATGGATTTTGTAAGCCTGAAACGTTAACTTTTGTTTTATTCATTTTCTTTTAATATTTGAAGATACTGGATTTTCGTTAAAGCATTTTATACGCCTCTTACTTTTATACACGGAGCTCTAATTCAATAGTTCAGGTAAACTTGGCAGCGCTGGAATGCCTACTATTCCCAAAGGAGACCAGCCAGAAAACCACGTTTAGATTTGGAGGCCTATAGGTGTAAGGTTTATTTAAAAGCCCATTCCTTTCATGCCATAAACATATATATTGTTAGAAGAACATGAGCCACATAAGTGACAGAATAAGTTAAATTTCTGATGAGCTAATTTCATGAAAACAGTTATGAAAACAAGAAAATTAGAAACTGAATAACACTTAAGTGTGTAGAATTGTGTGAATCATGATTTCACCAGAGTTAGGAGCAACCAATTTTTCAGATGCGACAGCAACTATTTTTCACACGAATATAGAAACATGCTTATATAAAGCCAGGAAAGATTTATTATTTTATTTCTTCTTGTTAAAACACAAGCTAAGCTAATACCTATAAGTCGTTTTGTTTATTTCCAACCTCTTTTGCAATACACATTACTCAATTTAATTCTCCCCCACCCAAAAAACCCAATTTCCTACAGGTCCCTCTAGACGGTTGGGAATGAGTAGGCATAAGTTGAAAAAATAGTCATAACAAAAAATATCCATTTGCAGTGGTGTGTGTATTTATTTATATATATATATATATATATATATATATATATATATATATATATATATATATATATATATACCATCAATCGATTTACTAAATTTATCACATCACAGATTCCATGGTTGAGGAAACTGCAAATTGACCATTACTGCAAGTGGTGGTTGTTGGTGCAACTTTAATTAGTCTTGACTTTTCAAGACGTTTGCAATTTTAAAATTTGTGGTGGCAAAGTTGTAGATTGGTGCTGCAGCATCCAACACTGGATTTTAAAAAGACACCATAATTGTACCCAGAAATAGTGTTCCACTGGCTAAGGTTATTTCCATGATGTCCAAACATTTGTACTACAAATGCTAAGAAAACCAATGACATAAGTAGATACATATTTGCTAATAGAAGTTTATGGTAACAAAATTAATGAAAATGTAACTTTTACTCATCAGGACCTACTAACACACATACATACACACACCTAATTCATATACATCTTCCAGCATACACACATAGCATCAGGCAAACCTACACAGCATCTCAACACAAACACATACATCACAGCATCCCAGGGTGCACACACGTACACCTAGCCACACGCACACAGTATCTCCGTTCACACTCGCTTCAGCACTCGCATATAAACCTTTAAAAGAAAGAAAGAAAGAAAGAAGAAAAAAAAAAAAACACACCACACCACCTCTGTTCACAAAGATATAAACTTGAAAACACGCACACACTCATACACACACCTAGCAGCAAGAAGGTGCGGGATGTAATTCGAGTTGTGGAGTAGGTTGTTGTCTCAGTTCTACCCGAAGATCGGTCTATGAGCTTTGAGCTTCTTCCGTAATGGGAATGACCAACAGGCGATCGTGAAAAAAAAACACACACACACAGCCGCCGCCAAACAACACAAAAATGCTTCAGGGCGGCGGTGTCTTCCCGGTGTTCCTCATATCTCTGTGTCCCACGCCTTCTCTACGCCCACAATCGTCCCGCACGCCCACGCCGCTTTGCCCTGCACACCCACCTTGTCGCGGGGTTGTCAGCGAGCCGCACAGAGCCGCTAAATCCCGGTAATATAAGAGCAGCGTCACCACACACAGAACGTACACATGACGGCCGCGTGCTGCGTTGCCACGTCTACTGAACAGGACATCCCAATCTATTATTTTTCCTTATTTTGGCATCAAAATCTCGTTATGTATCTTAATACCCACTTTAATTTTTTTGATGTTATATGTTAAGGTATTTTATCCCATAAAATTTTAATTTCAGACGTTTATCCATGTGTTAAGTCCTCTCAGTGTGATACCTTATTTGCACTCCTTCCGGTGTCTTCATGATTCTAATAGTTAAATTTATATCTCAAAGGTTGAACTACAAAAGGTATTTTCATAATTGACGGGTATCAATGTTTATCATATGTGGTGCAAGGGTAAATCTTTAAGTTTTCCGAAGTAGAAAGTGTTCACATCGGCACCGCAGGATTGCTACCCAGCGTCCTCTCCACAAAGCCTTTTTTTTTTAATAGATTCTTACATTCGGTGATCTGATGCAATGATTTTCTAAGAATAATTATATGGATTTGAGAACTATGATGGCTGGTCTCCTGGAGCTTGTATTTAAAGTGGGGAATATTATTGACGCCATGGCAGAACGAGCCGTGTAGCGCAGTGATCCGAATAGCGGTTGTTTTGGCGGCTTGAGAGAGAGAGAGAGAGAGAGAGAGAGAGAGAGAGAGAGAGAGAGACGAAGTACAAAGGAAAAGAAAGAACCGAAAAACAGCCAGTCGGGAAATAATCCACCATGAAGGAGGAGCTTGTGCATCTAGCAATTGCGAATGTGACGGGAATAGTCTGGAATTATCTCGGAACACCTCGCTGGGGGGCGGGGCTAGCCCCGACTCCGGCGGGATATATAGTAACAGTACTTTTACACTTCCGCACACGCATCAATTTCTTTCACCTATCACAAAAAAATATATGCATTTAATGGGGAAAACTACTGAAAATGCCCAGAAAACACTGAAGACTGAAGTGAAATCTAGCGAGGCAATGTCTTAGCCTGTGTGTGGATGAGGAAATGTGGTTGAGTGGGTGGCTATCCGGATGGGTGGGCAAATGGAGGTGGATGGGTGGATGGGCGGGTAGATAGGAGACTTGTGGTTTGCCGATAAGGTGAGCTACTGACGATAAGTCAAGCACACCTTGCATTACTGCCACGGTGTTTTATTCATTGATTGTAATGCTGGATCAGATTTTTTTTTTTTCTATGAAGATACGAAAAGAATCTGCATGAACTGTGACTGTAATGTCTCAAGTGTGTGTGTGTGTGTGGAGAGAGAGAGAGAGAGAGAGAGAGAGAGAGAGAGAGAGAGAGAGAGAGAGAGAGAGAGAGAGAGAGAGAGAATTTACGCGCGTCACACATTAAATGGAAGCATTCCCCTGTATGGTCGGAAATCTGATGAGTGGATCCCATTAGAGGTTTGTAATCATGCAATTTATCAAGCTGTGTGTGTGTGTGTGTGTGTGTGTGTGTGTGTGTGTGTGTGTGTGTGTGTGTGTGTGTGTGTGTGTGTGTAGTTGCGTTGCGTGAGGGAGTGAACAAGGTAGGAAATGTGTGTGTGTGTGTGTGTGTGTGTGTAGTTGCGTTGCGTGAGGGAGTGAACTAGGTAGGAAATGTGTGTGTGTGTGTGTGTGTGTGTGTGTGTGTGTGTGTGTGTGTGTGTGTAGACTCAATGCACCGATAATTTATGCATCCGACAAAACACGGTGGGCAATTTTTCCATACACGAGCTTTGCAACACGTTTTACACAGGACCCACACAAAGTTATGATAATCAGATGGATAAACAAACTACGGAATAAACAAATTTTCCACGTAGCATTACATTTCCACCCACGCTGGAAATCTCATTAGTAGACCTATTACCTACTTACGGAACTTTTAGGAAACAATCGTTTGCTAATACTATTTCTATTATGTCCTCGGTAACTTAATTAACAACAGCTTTCAGAAAATATAAGTTATTGGTTTTTTCTCGTTTGATTTGTTTTCTTTAAGGTGCGTGATGTCTTTAGTGTAGGTGAGGTAATAAGGTGGATTAGGTGAAGAGGAGTTAGTTTTGATAATCTTGTTCTCATATCTTCTTCCTTTCATTACCTTATCATTATCACTGTTATTACTATTATTGTCATCATCAGTGTTATCATTATTGCAAACAATCAATTAAACCTTCACCTGAACTATAATTTCTCTATATCTCTCCATTTCACAAACCTACACATCTACGCAATATCTGCCTTCCACGGCTCATTACCCTTCAAACATTACCTTAAGTACCAGCTACTGCACATCTTCGCTGGCGGGAGGAACACACGGCACACACCGTAACCTTGTCCTTTAACTCTGGTACAGGTACACGCCACCAACACCCAGACAGAGATCCAGACCAAACATCTTCGTTACACTTCTTTCCTAGACTAAGCCGAGACTCTAACACCCTCGCTCCTACACAAGGCACATTTGAGGTTTCGAACAAAATGATTGACTGACAAACAAAGTAATGCATTTTATAAGTGGGACCTGACCTACATCACGAATTTTCATGTAGGGATGGGTCTTTATATCACGGTGGTAAATTCTCGAGTGAGTGAGTGTGAGTGAACGTTGATTCATTGATTTTAGATTAGGCGAGGTTATGTGGCAAGTGAATGGAATGAATGAATGAATAAGGGAACGAATGAACGAGTGGGTATATGTGAACGCTTTAGTGATTGAGTGAATGAATTTTTTAGAGAGTAGAATTCTATAATCAGACAAACCCTATATCATTTCTACCCTACCAAGATGTCTTTTCAAATAAAGTTTCAGAAAGAGTAATTCTTTAATACGACACACTCGTATACTTTTCATTATAGTTTTATGGGATAGAAATATTTAATGTGATCGCTTTTTCGATAAACTGTGATGAAACTATTAGATTTAACTGATGAAAGAGAGAGAGAGAGAGAGAGAGAGAGAGAGAGAGAGAGAGAGAGAGAATCAGATAGTAACATTAAGTAATCTAATTTATTGCATTAACTTTGCAGAAGGTGTTCGATCTCATTAATGCTTTCCTTTATATGCGAAGGACCTTTTTCGTATATATTTTTTTCCATGGCTGTTATTAGTTAGGGATGTTAGGTGGCAGTGTGATGAGTACCTGCGTGAAGTGAACTGTCAGTATTTTTGTCTCTCCTGTACGTGACGTGAATAATTCCTTGTTTTAATGCGTGTTCAATTCGTGTTCAACTTGTCTCTTTCCCCCATGCTCTCCACTCTCTCTCTCTCTCTCTCTCTCTCTCTCTCTCTCTCTCTCAATCGTATGTGCGCTTCAAGCCGGAAATGCTTCGTACGTTCGAGTAAAAATTGACGTACGTGACAAAAATAATCTAATTGACACGTTCATTTTAATCGGATGTGTGATTTCTTTTCTTTTTTTTCACTCTGTCTCTCCCTCTCTTTATTTTATTTCCCTTCATTTTTCCTTCCTGTCATTCAAACGCTAAAAAAATCCTAATTTGCTTACCAGTATTTATTCTTGCGTAGTAAAGATTCAAATATCGTTTAACTACTATGTGTATATTGACTACTGACGAAATTCTCTCTCTCTCTCTCTCTCTCTCTCTCTCTCTCTCTCTCTCTCTCTCTCTCTCTCTCTCTCTCTCTCTGCAAATTACTTCCCGCTGGTACAATATAATGAAACTTAACGAGTCTTACCATCGTTAGACTTATGAGAGAGAGAGAGAGAGAGAGAGAGAGAGAGAGAGAGAGAGAGAGAGAGAGAGAGAGAGAGAGAGAGAGAGAGAGAGAGAGCCACATAACACCACATCAATTAATTATAGTCACACAACACACGCATCTGATTATGACAGTATCTTAAATGACCTTAAACTACCTAGGATTACCTTGAAATTACAAACGTGGAGGAGAAATGAGGACACAGTGTAGGAGAAGACGTCGCTCACTCTTAAGCCCTTACCTCCTCTTACCTCCTGAGTATTCCAGCGTTCTCTGATACATATAACGCTATATTATAAAGCACTTCTGCTCCTCACTTCCCCTCCGCAACTTTCAACAGGCGCTAGTTGAAGTTGGACTGGTTTTAAGCCTTTACTTTTATGGTCCCAGTGACAGATTAATAAAATTTCTGTATTGTCGACCGGAAAAAAAAGGACTCTCGAGAACATGGTAGTCAATTCTGTGGCCTTGGAAAAAAGTCGTAGAGAAAGAGACAGAGAACAGAAAGTTTTGTGAGTTTGACAGCTGAGGATGTGAAGAGTTGATTGGTGTTAGGAAGTGTCAAGGCGAGGATGTGAAGGTGAGTGTTATGGTGGAAGGGATGGTGTTAGGAGGGGGTGTTGTGGTGGGGTGTCAGTAGTGTGTTAAAGGGGGGAGGTGCGTCAGGTCGAGACACCCCGCATGCCTCCCAGCCGCGAGTTTCAGGAGAGGTAAGGACGTATTAATTAAACGACACTCCCAGGATTCACTGCTTGCCGCCTCTGTCTCTAGGATTTATGGGGTGTGCTGCATGATTACTGTCGCGTGGTTAGTTACGTGGTTAGCGGTGTAGTTAGAGTTGTATGGTTAGAGCTGTATTTTCTATGGTTAGTGATGTATTTTGAGAGGTAGGAAAGCAGTGTGTTGCATTGTTAGTGTTCTAGGGTTAGTGATGTGAGAAATGCATGGTTAGAATTGTATGGTTAGTGTTGTGGGTATTTTGCTGCTGTGTTTTGAAAGATAGGAAAGGTGTGTTGCATTGTTAGTGTTCCGTGGTTAGTGGTGTGGTAAGTAATAAGTGGTTAATATTGTATGGTTAGTGCTGTGTTTTGAGAGGTATACGACAGGTTGTGGGACGTAACTGATCTCACTAGTGTATATTGCAGTAGTGTGTAGTCTATAACATATGGTGAATTTTTAGAGCCTCTTACTTTTGTGTGCGATCGTATTTAATTTTTCTACGTTCTTGATACTCGTAAACTCTAGAACTGTCTATAAATGTTTTCCTTATTTATTTGCCTATTTTTCCTGCATTTTCTTACTTCCGTCACACTTGTAGTCTCTGTTTTTTTTTTTTTTTTTTCCATCTCTCTGCTCGTCCACTGGTAAACTCCGGAACACTTAACCTGTTTTTATTTTCCTATATCTGTGACTTGAAATGCTTCAGAAGAGGAGTATAAAGGCACCTACTGAACTAAATTCTCTAGTTTCTGCATTACTATTTATTATTCATGCCATTATCATTTCTTTCGACTTTTGTGGTTGCAAGTTAGGCAAGATTTTATTTTTTCCCTCCCATCAATCAATGCCGTGACTAATATCGTAAAAAAGATTCATAACGTCATTTTGATTAAGAATTTCACAACACGTTACATCATTAAATACACCCACTTTCCCCACCAATACACACACACACACACACACACACACACACACACACACACACACACACACACACACAAACCCTTCGAGAGAACCTTTAGAGGGCTCGCCGCTTGAGGAAGACCAGGCATATACACGCAGCCTTCCCGGTCCATAGTAATTACGTGTCTGTCGCGGCTATTCCACCTGTCCCACCTGTCTAGAGCCGCCCTTGTAATCTGCCTGCATGACCACCGCCACCACCACCACCACCACCACCACTACCAGTACCGTCGCCGCCGCTGCTGCCACTACCACGAGAAAATGACAAAATCTGGAAGTCTGCCTGAAACCTCTTAAAACGGATCAGTCCCTATTTCCAGCCAGTCTTTCCAGCCTTTCCCGTCAGCATTTCCAGGCCTGTCCATAATTCATCATTTTCTCCCTCTCTTTTCCTCGTGATATCAGTTTTTGCATGCACGAGTTACTATTCTCTATTTCTCGTATACCTTTTCTGTTCGGTTTTGTGTATTTTTAACTTATTTTTCATTCTGTATTACTGTGGGTGAAGGTTGCATGGGAGAGGAGGGGAGAGAGATGGGTAGAGAGGATGAAGGAAGGGGAGAGAATGGAGTGGAGGAAGAGAGTGTAGGAAGTGGAGAGAGGAAATAGAGTAAGAGAGAGAGGGGAAGTGGAGAGGAGAGAGAGTGGGAGAAGTGGAGGTAAAAGGTAAATAGTGGAGAGGTGTTGGGGAGATGAGGGGAGGAGAAAGGGAGGACGAAAGCTCCCATAAATCATACTTGTGGGGATGATAGGGTCTGTGGAGTGTGGTGGAGTGTGGTGGAGGTGGTGTCTGTGTGTGGTAGTGGTACTATAGTATTGTGTGGTGTAGGATGTGTTGGTGTGTGTTTGTGTGGTAGCGATGGTGGTGTGTTGTGGTGACTGATGTGTGTTGGTGGTGGTGTATGGTTGATCTGTATTGGTGTGTGTTGGTGTGTGGCTGAATGTGGCGGTGGTGGTGTGTGTGTGTGTGGATGGTGTGTGGTTGATGTGTGTTGGTGGTGTATGGTTGATCTGTATTGGTGTGTGTGTGTGTGGCTGAATGTGGTGGTGTGGTGGTGTGTGCTTGGTGTGTGGATGGTGTGTGGTTGATGTGTGTTGGTGGTGGTGTATGGTTGATCTGTATTGGTGTGTGTTGGTGTGTGGCTGAATGTGGCGGTGTGGTGGTGTGTGCTTGGTGTGTGGATGGTGTGGTTGAATAGTGTTGGCGCATGGTGTGGTGATTGGTGGTTGCCGTGTGTAGGATGTGTAGTAAGTGTGTGACTGGTGTGCGGTGTGCGTTGGTGTGTGGTAATGTGGTGGGGAAGGGGTTGGTGAGGGTTGGTGGTAATGGTGCGCGGGGCTGCAGAATCCTGGGGGAGTAATGCGCGGCGCCCTGACAACGTTTTCACTCTTCTAAATGTTGCAAATGTTACCCGGCGGTGTGTGTGTGTGTGTGTGTGTGTGTGTGTGTGTGTGTGTGTGTGTGTGTGTGTGTGTGTGTGTGTGTGTCATTCCGCTCATTACCGCTGCTTTATTATTTTTTCCCTCCTCTATTTTCCTTTCTTTTTCCTTTTCTTTATATTTTTCTTTCTCTCTCTCTTTTCCTCTTCATCCCCTTACTTCATCATATTATCTCCTTTTCTACATATTTTTCTTTATTTTTATTTTCTTATTCTTCTTTTCCTTTTGGGATTCTCTTCTTCCTCCTCCTCCTCCTCCATTCCCTCCTCTTCCTCTCCATTTTTTTTCCCATTTGTTATCATATTTACTTTTTTCTTTTTTTTTCTATCCTTGTTGTCGTTATTGTAGTAGTAGTAGTAGCAGTAGTAGTAGTAGTAGTAAAGGTAATAGTAGTAGTAGCAGCAGTAGTAGTAGTAGTAGTAGTAGTAGTAGTAGTAGTAGTAGTAGTAAAGATAATAGTAGTAGTAGTAGTAGTAGCAGCAGCAGTAGTGGTGGTAGTAGTAGTGCATATTGTTGTTATTCTTCTTCCATAGCCCTTCTTCCTCCTCTTTCTCTTCCTTACCCACCACCACCACCACCACCACCACCACCACCACCACCACCACCACCATCACGACCACGTCTTCTATACTATACCCAATCTCTCCCACGTAGAACCTAAAAAAAAAAAAAAAGAAAAAAAGATCAGAGTCAGTGGCTGCATGGACTTCCTTTGTATTCATTTGCGTTCCTCCTCCTTCTCCTCCTCCTCCTCCAGGCACAAAATGCACAACAAAACCACGTCTCCCGAAAGCTGTTATCAGGCAATTTGCGTAATGTCTCCATAAATTGGGCCGCGCTATTCCTGATTACCTGGCAGCGCACCGGTAAGAGGGAGGGGACGGTAGGGAGGGATTACAGGTGCACCTCCATTTTCCGTAGTAAAGGTGTGTGTGTGTGTGTGTGTGTGTGTGTGTGTGTGTGTGTGTGTGTGTGTGTGTGTGTGCAAGGCTATTTATATTTTTGGCTGTTTTTCTTTCGTTTTCTCTCTCTTTCGCTTTCTCTCATTCGTTTTTCTCTCTCTCTCTCTCTCTCTCTCTCTCTCTCTCTCTCTCTCTCTCTCTCTCTCTCTCTCTCTCTCTCTCAAGAAAAAAAATATAAGCAGCTGTTCACTCTTCTTTTGCTTCTATTGCTACCTCTTTCTCTTCCTCCTCCTCCTCCTCCTCCTCCTCCTTCTCCTTCTCCTCCTCCTCCAGCCATTTTCTCCCATGATGCACAACCGGACCTTCTCTCTTCAAGTCCCCTACTCTCTCTCTCTCTCTCTCTCTCTCTCTCTCTCTCTCTCTCTCTCTCTCTCTCTCTTTCTGTTTCTTTATGGCGGGGAACAAAACTAATTCCTTTCCTCAAGTTCATTTCCGTGTTTTTCGCATAAAGATGGCCGGGATTAACTGCCTTTTGTCCACACACACACACACACACACACACACACACACACACACACACACACACACACACACACACACCTTTTAAATTGGTTTGTTCTTATTTTTTCACTTAACTGTTTTATTATCATTTTTTTTCTTTGTATGTAATCTTGTTCGCATTTTATTTATTATGCTTTGTTGTGTCTGATTTTTTTTTTTCTCTTGTTTGTTTTGTATGTATATTTTATTTTTTCTTTCCGTCTTTGTTTGTTTCTTTCTTTCTTCGTGTCTTTCTTTGTGTTTTGTGATTTCTTTCTTCTTTTTCTCTTTTGTCTTTAGAGTCGTTATCGTTTTGTTCTTTTTAATATTGGTTTTGTGTTCCATCTCTTTCCTTTTGGTTTTTTTTCCTTCTTTCTACCTTTCCTTCTTTCTTTAATTTTCCTTCGTTCACTCTTTCTTTCTTCTTTCCATTTTTTTTTTGCTTATTCACATTCTTATTAATTTTCTTTTTCTTTCCTATTTTCTAAAGATCATATATTTTGGTCTTATCTATCAACATTTTCTATATGAATTTCAGCTTCAGTGGCTACATTCCTTTCTTTTTTATATC
>NC_059281.1:8365800-8388300 GCF_017591435.1 Portunus trituberculatus
TAACTATAATTGATATGCCACTCGCCGCTAAACTTAAATAAACAATGAAAAATCTAATTAACTTGCCAAACGGAGGCATTGATGTCCGACGGAACTTTAGTGTTGAGGGGAGAAAAATGGAACAGCGAGGTTAGGTTAGGTTTCCTCACACACACACACACACACACACACACACACACACACACACACACACACACACACACACACACTTGCTGCAATGCGATGTTCAGGGAGGAAAAAACTCCCAGCATTCTCTTTCCTTGCAATTTTTTCCCTTTGCCGTGTATTTGTACCTAAACAGAAATCCTTTGTTTCTTCAGTGGCTTCTTTCCGTCCTTGCAGCAGCGCCGGCTTCCCTCTTATTTAGCCTCCTACCATCCCTGCCTCCTGCCTCCTTCCTCCCCCAAACCTCCGTCTCCCGTGCAAGCATAAAGGCAGCGAGGACAACTGCACAACGTTTCAAAAGCCAACGTATTTACCTCACCTAACGACTACGCCTCCTCCTCCACCACCACCACCACTACCACTATCACCACCGCTCTTTCACCTCTCACTATCACAACCACTATCACTTACTACCACTAGCGCCATCTCGACACCTACACCACCTCATCATGTCTCACACTACTCCTCCCACGCTCCCGTCTCTCCCCCGCCACTGCACAATCATTTCACGGTATTATGATTATATTGGAACGCCCTCAAATCAATCTTCCAGTCATTCACCCTCCGCTTACTCCTTTCCTCAACCACCAACTTTACTAGACCACAATTTTTCCAAGCTTACCCCACCTTCTCTCTCTCTCCCTCTCATTGCTCCGTTACCTCTCCGTTCATGTGTTCGCCTCAATTGCCGGCCAGCCTCAGTGTTTCTCCCTCTCTCCTTCGCATTCACCGCTTCTTGTATCTGCCGTGCATGAATTAAATCGTTAGCAAGCTCAGGCCGCAGTGGAAAGAATAAGAGTTCAAATTCTCTGCCCTAGCCTATTTATTTTTTTCTTTCTCTTTTCTGTGGGGGTTATACTTACAGCACTTGGCAATACTCGCTCTCCTCGGCCTCCTTCAGCCCAACAGACACTCCCGCAGACTCCAGGGACACGCTGCACTTGTTTCCTCAGCATACACGCCCCAGTCTCGGCTAAAAAAAAAAAAGAGACTAGAAAAGCGGAGTTTAAGTTCCACCCGCCCGCCTCCTTTCTTTTCTCCCGCGTCTCTTTCTGTGTAGCCTCGTCTCGCCTTTCTTCCCCGCCTCCCACCCTGTCAGAACGCAGGATTCCGGAGAACAATAAGACTGATTTCTTTGGCTTCAAGCATACTGATGATGAAAAGTGTGTTTACTCCATGTTTGTGCCTTTCTTTACCACCGATTATTGTGTTACGGTTCTTGTATCGTTTGTAAGATATACACGTTTCCTTCTTCCCATAAGCACAAATGTGATGTATTTAATCTCAAGGTTGAATGTCTTTTTTGTTACTTTTTGTGATATTTCTTTCTTTTACTGAGTTTGTGACAGGGTTTCTCTTAGCAACTTCGAAGCTTTCAAAGATGTTTATCTCTTTCCTATCAGACGTAAGTTAGCCAAATGTTGCTATCAGTGTATTAAAAATAGAAAATACACAATTCTCCTGGTTTTAGGCGCAAAGATGGGAAACACACACACACACACACACACACACACACACACTGAGCTCGCTCCGTAATGGGAAAGACTGGCTGGGTGACCAGCAGAGACCGAGGTAAATTACACCTTTCACTCTCTTCTACCATCTCTCATCACAACACCACAACACATCCGCTACAGGCTTTGGGTCTGCTCGTGCATTACAATATCACCACACTTTACTCATCCTTTTAACGGAGCAGGAAAACAAACAGAGACTAGCAGCAGCAATACCACTAATCTGATTGATGAGTTAGAATCGCACTAATGGCATACACGGCAATCAAAGAGAATAAACAGGAGAGAGACAACATGCGCTGCATTGCACTAGGCTAGGCCATGCTACTGCTACGTTATGACAGCTTATCTTCTTCACCACACGAGCCATGCCTTATCTATAAAAACACACGCATAACCATTACGGACTTAACAAAAGAAATAAATATACAAATAAAAAATTGAAAAAAAAAAAAGATTGACGTTGATCTGAATGAGACAGGAATAAACCTCAACAAGTGAGCGAAAATTCAGAAACATGAAATTGTGACTTGAGCTTATTCATTCATTCCCGCGGAGGTGAAAACCAGGAATACCAAATGATGACAATGGAAGGAAGAGAAGAAGAACAGGAACAGGAGAAGGAGGAAGAGTAAAGGGAGGACGAAGAAAGAAGGATTATCAAAGGAAGATGGAAAAATAAAGGAGAGAGCAGAAAAGAAGGATAGAAGGGAAATACAGGAAAGAAGAGGAAGAAATAATAAAAAGGTGTGGAGAGAGATAGAATGAGAAGGCATAGAAGGAGGAATGAAGAGAAAACGAGTAGGAGTAGGGCAGAAAGAAGAAGAAGAGGTAAAAGGAAGAAAGACGATAAAAAAAAAAAAGGTAATTTAGAAGTAAAGGGAGGAAGAGGATAAGGATGAAAATAAGAAGGAAGTGTAGAAGCAGCGAAAGGAAAACGAGGAGGACGACGAGGAAGATAAGAATAAGGAAGAAGACGAGGAGGAGGAGGAAGATAAGAATAAGGAAGACGACGAGCAGGAGGAGGAGGAGGAGGAGGACAGATATGCAAAATGGACCAATCCTTTACGAAAATCATGAATACGAATGAGTGAATGATTTCCGTCGCTTTAGAGTTCGCTGGCGGCTGCTGCATCCAGTGACTGCACACACACACACACACACACACACACACACACACACACACACACACACACACCCTTTCAATAGCAGGCAATCTCAGCAACTAACCCGGTGCCCAGACAATCCCCATATCCAATCTCTCTCTGGACCCCGTAGAGATTGACAATTTACCATCTCTCTCTCTCTCTCTCTCTCTCTCTCTCTCTCTCTCTCTCTCTCTCTTTAGGGATAAAAGCTTTGTTCTCTTTCTATGTTCTGTATTTAGTTTACCTATAGATAAGCAAGAACCCTTATGATAAACCAATTTTTCTCCCTCTCTTACCTTCATTCTCTATCAGCAGTCTGCCCTCCTGATGCCGCCTCTCGCTCGCTCGTCTCACCCGCCAAGTCTCGCCGCTCACCCATTGTTCCGAAGCCTCACGCCCTGCTGTTTGGAAGCCTCGCCTGAACGTTTCGAAGCAAGCAAAGGGAATTCAAACCAAGCAGCGTCAATAGGAGTATATTTAACACTCTTTCATACACACACAGATGTCATACACGTTCACTGCAATTATCATCACGCGCAGCTCCACCACTTCTCCCATCCCTCCCCTCCCTCTCCCTCTCTCCTGCTCCCTTCCTCCCCATCCCCAAACAATCCAAACCCTTTCAGCCAGCATGTGCTTCATAACGAACGAACGAACTTACTTTGAAGCTCTTTTTTCTTTTCGTTCTTTCTAGTGAAGCTTCGAACACTTCATTTAGAGTCAAAAGTGCTTCATTTTAATGTTTTTTTTCCTTCTTAATTTTCTTTCGTTCACTTGTTGCGATGTCAGTTATCATCATTTCTTTTCTTTGTATTGTTTTTTTTTTATCATTGTTTTGTTTTTCTTTTTAAATTGATTTTTGTCAGTGTGTTTCTTGTAATAATTCACTTGTTTCTATCAAATATACTTACGTACACACACGCACACACACACACACACACACACACACACACACACACACACACTCTCTCTCTCTCTCTCTCTCTTTCGTGATTTGTGTTTTGTCTCATTCCATTCCTTCTCATTTCTTCCGAGTCGTGTGTGTGTGTGTGTGTGTGTGTGTGTGTGTGTGTGTGTGTGTGTGTGTGTGTGCTTCCATCCAGACTCTGTGTTTACGAAAGGGATTAAAGTTGTCCAATTTTCTTGGTCTAAATTTTCCTTCTTCTAATTTCAGAGGATTTCATTTCCTCCTATTCTCTCTTTTTTTTCGCTTCCTTTCCTCAAAGATAACTTTTTTTTTTTTTTTTTACGTATTTCATTCTCTCTCTCTCTCTCTCTCTCTCTCTCTCTCTCTCTCTCTCTCTCTCTCTCTCTCTCTGCGTTTCATTAAACTTGCACGAGAGACAAAAATCTTCATCATTTCCTCATATTGCTCTATGCACTTTTATTTCTATTTGCTTATTGGTGTATTTGTTTGAGGTAAGTCTCCCTCATACTCCCTCTCTCTCTCCCTTTCCCCTCCTCTCTCTCTCTCTGAGATTGGTAAGGATTGAAGAAAATCAGCGAGTAAATTATAATGTAGATATATAAATGCACAGATTGAGAGAGAGAGAGAGAGAGAGAGAGAGAGAGAGAGAGAGAGAGAGAGAGAGAGAGAGAGAGAGAGAGAGAATGAAAGTGAGTGCATGGGAAAGAGTGAGTGAGTGAGTGAGTGAGTGAGTGAGTGAGTGAGTGAGTGAGTGAGTGAGTGAGTGAGTGAGTGAATTAAAACGGGCTCTCTTTAATTTTCTCAACGCCAAGTCCGTCGCCCACACGGCTTTAAAGAGAGACGAGGCACAAGTCGAGGAGGAGGAGGAGGAGGAGGAGGAGGAGGAGGAGGAGGAGGAGGAGGAGGAGAAAGACTGGCGTTGTCATGTCTTCTTTTCATCTCACCTTAAAATTTTCTTTGTTTCTCTTTATTCATATTGTGTTTTCTTTTCCTTTTGTCTCTCTGGAATTTTGAATCTTGTTTTTCTTTCATTTTTTCTTTTAAAATTCGAAAGTTTCACCTGTTTGTCCGAAAGATTCCATGCACCTTTTGGTATTAAAAACACACACACACACACACACACACACACACACACACACACTATATATATATATATATATATATATATATATATATATATATATATATATATATATATATATATATATATATATATATATATATATATATATAGACACCTTTATTCAAAATGCGTATGTCACTTTCTTCAAGTTTTTTTTTTCTAATCCCATAATTATCCACTTGTTACCACACATGTCATTTTATTTGTGCATATTTTTCACTTAAGTTTTGGTCATGAAGGTCACGAGAGGTCACAAGTTTATCGCACGTTAAGTCAGGCCACCAACAGTTCCCTCCGTCAGTAACAGGCCGCCCACACTTCCCTTCGTTAGCAGCAGACAGCCCTAAACTTCCCTTCGTCAGCAGCAGGGGGCTTAAACTTCTCTCTGTCAGCAGCAGGGGGCCTAAACTTCCCTCCGTCGGTAGCAGGTGGTTTAAAGATTCCTCCGTCAGTAGCATATGACCTATTCTCCATCATCAGCCGGCCTTATGAACCTGTAGAAGCATGAGTAATCCTCCCCGGTGCGTTGCGATCTCATCTCCTCTTCGTAGGGCTTCATTCCCTGTTCCTGAAGCTCCCGCCGCACCTGAGGGAAAGGCAGCAAGTGAGGGAGGGGAGAAAAATAACATTACTTTCTGAGCTAGTTCGGTGAGAGAGGAGGAAGAGGAAGCAACAGGCGTACAGTAAGGAAGGATGAGAGAGGGATAGGAGGGAGAAAAAAAAAAGGAAAGGGTGGGAAGGAGAGAAGGAAACTTGTGCATGAGTGAAGGAAGGTGAAAAGAAGGGAAGGAGAAATGTAGGAAAAGGAGCAGGTAAGAGAAACGCTGAACGCTCGTAGGAAATTAGGGAGAAATAAATAAATGAAAGATGGGAAGGAGAAAAATTAAGAAGACGAACGAGAGAGAGAGAGAGAGAGAGAGAGAGAGAGAGAGAGAGAGAGAGAGAGAGAGAGAGAGAAAAGAGGTGTACGAAGTTAGAGAGAAGAGGGAAAAATAGGGAGAGAAAGAGAAGGATGAAAAGGAGGTGATAGGAAGAGGAGGAAAGATGTGCAAAGTTAGGGAGAGAAATGGAAGAGGAGAGACAAAAAGAAATGAAAAAAAAAAAAGAAAGGATAGATGGGGAGAAGAAGGAAGGAAGGAATAAAGAGTGACGGTAATAAAGAAAAGTGACAGAGTGGATAATGATGAGGGGAAAAAGAGAAAGAAATGAGAGAACGGGAATGATGCAGTCAAGGAGGAGGAAGGAGGAAGGACGGAAGGAAGGAAGGAAGGAGAAGAAAAGAAAGAAAAGTAAGGAGGAATTGAAGGAGAAAATCTAATATGATGATGTGAACTTAGGAAAATGATTGATTGAGGAAAGAGAAGGAAGACAGAATGAAACACAGAAGGAAGGAAAGAAGGAAGGAAGGAAGAAGGAAGGAAGAAGAGGAAGATTTCAAGAAGACACAAGGGTGAGTCGAAGAAGATAAAAGGAAGAAGGGGAAGCGAATGAGAAGTGAAAGGGAATTAATATAAAGAAGAGAGAGCAGGATAACTAGAAACAGAAAAGAGAGAGAGAGAGAGAGAGAGAGAGAGAGGGTAGTTCTAAGTATGCTTGTCGTGTCATGCAACCTTCCTACACACATTCTCTCTCTCTCTCTCTCTCTACCTTGCATCCTTATTCCTTTAGTCCGTCTTTTTCCTTCCCTTACCATTCCTCCTCCTCCTCCTCCTCCTCCTCCTCCTCCTCCTCCTCCTCCTCCTCCTCCTCCTCCTCCAGCCGGCGTGTCTTGAGTTTCTAATGTAATATATAAGGCACAGGATTTCCAGGTTCACATCGTCAAGAGACACTAAATCCAGAGAGAGAGAGAGAGAGAGAGAGAGAGAGAGAGAGAGAGAGAGAGAGAGAGAGAAAGGGGAGTGGGATCTAGCAGAGGAAATTATCTCCCTCGACTGTCTTTTCTTAATTCTCTATTTCACTCTATAGAACGTCTCTCTCTCTCTCTCTCTCTCTCTCTCTCTCTCTCTGTCTTACCTTCCTATCCCTTTCCTCTTCCTGACCACTGCTCCCTCCTCCCTGTCCTCCACCTCTTTCCCTTCCTTCCTCTTCCTCCTCCTCATCTTTTCTCCCCTCCATGGATGTTTAAATTCTTGTCAGGCGGCCCATGACTTTTTCTCACTCCTGCATGATTTACAAAGCTTTTTACACTGCCTTCTTTGTTCTTACCCTTTCTTCCTCTTTTTTTCCTTCCTTTAATGCTATATTTTTTCTTCTGCATTGTTATCTTCCTTCAATTTTTCATCTTTCTTCTCTTTTTTCATTTTTTTTTCCTCTGGTTTGGATGTATCAATTTTTTTTCCTTTCCATTGTTATTCTTCTTCTTTTAATTTTTCAATCGTTATTCTTTTCTTTTTTTTTTTAGTTCCTAGTGTATTTTTATCAAGTTTCTTTCATTTGTAGCTTTCATCTTAATTTTCTCTTCATATTTTTCACTGCTTTCTTATGTTTTGATCTATTTTTTTTATGTATTTTCTTGTTTTCTCTAAAGTTTGACAGTATGTACCATAAAATATCCAGATTTCTGTGTTTTTTTCTACTATTATCTTATGTGTACACCTCTTTAACTTTTTCCATTATATTTCTTTACATTCTGTCTAGTAATCTATATTCATGCAGGTAAAGGCTTATGACTCTCTCTCTCTCTCTCTCTCTCTCTCTCTCTCTCTCTCTCTCTCTCTCTCTCTCTCTCTCTCTCTCTCTCTCTCTCTCATGAAGTCATATTATTCATGGCATTTATTATTTATTCATGCTTTTACTCATAAATAATTAATGACTTCTATTCACTCCGCCTTTAAACGAAAGAAAATGCTCCGCCATGTTTCACCCAATGCGCTGAATCTCACACACACACACACACACACACACACACACACTCTCTCTCTCTCTCTCTCTCTCTCTCTCTCTCTCTCAGTACTTTAAAGGACGAAGAAAACGAGAGATTAAAAGTTTAAATCCCGGATGTAAAGAGAGAATATTACATCTCTCTCTCTCTCTCTCTCTCTCTCTCTCGTCACGTACATCTTAAAAATGCAATATATTCTACGTACACAGATTAAAGCTACATATCACCCACACACACATACCGACACGCACTCACACACACACACACACACACACACACACACACACACAGGTCGTAAAATTATGTTATATCTCCTTGTAACTGCCAGTCTCACTCTCTCCGACTCTCACTCTGGCAGTTACCACTTAACTAACGACTAAACTGCACGTATCCCACCCTCTTTATTTATTTATGTACCTATTTATTTAACTATTTATCTATTTATCTTCTTCTATGATTGCCAACAGAGATAGTATTAAGCCCTTCATTTTTCCAGAACCCTTTCCCTTGATAGATTTCTTATTTCCTAACCAAACTTAATCTATCCTTAACACAACCTAACCTAACCTTATCTTTAACATAACCTAACCTGATATTTTGTAGCCTAACCTCACCTGACGTAACCTAACCTTATCTTTCTTAGCTTGACCTGACCTAACTTAACCTAACCTTATCTTTTCTGCCCTGACCTCACCTAACTTAACCTGACCTAACCAGCTGCCCCCTACATATAAGCTCCTCGCTCCTCCCGGCAGATTTTCCCCGGCAGCTTCCCCCACGCCCTTATAAGCTTACCAGTGAGGCCTTAAGTTAAGCTCCTCGCTCTTCCTCCCGGCAGATTCCCCCGGTAGCCTTCTCCGTGTCCTTATGGTTGTATTTACATAGCAGAACGACGTAATATCGCCGGCGGGAACTTGCGCCACGGCAGTAAAAACACGAGTAGAGGTGGTGTGTTCGTGAATCATCGTCCGCTGAATGGTACGCTGACTTGATGTGGGGGTACTGTTATGGCTGCTGCTCCTTCTTCTTCTTCTTTGTCTTCTTCTTTTTTTTCTTTTTCTTCTTTTTCTTCATCGTTTTCTTCTTCTTTGCCTTCTTTTTTCTTTTTTCGTTTCTTCTTCATTTTTGTTTTCGTTTTTTCTTCTTATTATCATTATCATTATTTTGTTCTTTTATTTATTTTCTTCTCGTTCTTGTTGTTGTCCTTCTTGTTCCTCATCTATAATTTCTTTTGCTTCTTCGTTTATTTCTGCTGTGATTTATTATTTTCTGGTGTTGTTGTTTTGTTTCCTCGATTCCAACTCTTTTCTTCTTGTTTTCATCTTATTGTTGTTGTTGTTGTTGTTGTTGTTGTTGTTGTTTTGTCCTTCTGCTTACCTCTATATATTTCTTGTTTATTCTTTTTTCTTTTCTCTTCCTTTCGTGTCATGTTTTGTATCTTGTTCTCTCCTTCATTTTCTTGATTTTTTTTTCTTTTTTTCTTCACCATCTTCCTCTTCTTGTTCTTTTCATTTTATATTTATTTTGTTTATCTTTCTCTTTTTATAATTACTTATTTCCTTATATATTTTGTACCATTTTCTTTGCTTTATTTTCTTATCTAAAGGTTTTCAACATACTCCTTTCCTCCTCCTCCTCCTCCTCCTCCTCCTCCTCCTCCTCCATCTCTTCTTTCTCTGCTTTCTGCTTATATATTTAATTTCCATTACCAGAGAGAGAGAGAGAGAGAGAGAGAGAGAGAGAGAGAGAGAGAGAGAGAGAGCATTTTCCGGCGCAGCTTCTATAGTCGTGACATTTATTGACAAACAGTATTGCCTCTCTGTCCATTTGTATAATTTCCAAATGGCCAAAAAAAAAAAAAAGATAAATAAATAAATATCGGGAAAAACTGTGAAGGGAGAGGAGGGAGGAGAGGTTATGGGGGAGAGGAGGAAGAGGAGGAGAGAAAGGAGGGATGGAGAGACGGAAGAGAAAAAGGAAAGAAAGGAAAGAGACAAATAGAGAAGAGGAAGGTGAGAGGCGAGGAATGAAAGAAGAGAAAATGGAAAGGAAGAGAAGGGAGGGACGGGATAAGGAGAGGGAGATGAAAGGAGGAAAAGCGAAAAATACAAGATAGAGAGAGAGAGAGAGAAGAGGAAAAGTAGAGATGAAAGGAAGGAGGTAATGGAGGAGACGAAAGGATGAGGAGGAGGAGATAAAGGAAAAGAAAAGAATGAAAGGGAAAATGAAGAGAACAGAGAGAGAGAGAGAGAGAGAGAGAGAGAGAGAGAGAGAGAGAGAGAGAGAGAGAGAGAGACATGAAGATTTACTGACAAGGATAATGATCATAAAAGAGATAAAAAAAAAAAAAAAAAAATGAAGAATGAAAAATAGATAAAAATATACATCAGGCCTATACACTGTACAGAGGCCTATTGGGTATCCCGCCCCCTTTAGTGGAAAATTTACTGCCGTGCCATCCCTACCCCCTCCCCTACCCTCACTAAGGTAACCCATCCACTCCTACTCCTCCTCTTCTCCTCCTCCCTCCTTCCTATATCCACGCCACCTTGGAAGCTAGTGATGTAACTCTCTCTCTCTCTCTCTCTCTCTCTCTCTCTCTCTCTCTCTCTCTCTCTCTCTCTCTCTCTCTCTCTCTCTCTCTCTCTCTCTCTTCTCCTTTTAAGCCCCCTGTTTCCCTCCACTCCACCCCCCTTTACTTCCTCTTCCCTATGCGACCCTGTGTCTTCCTCCTCCTCCTCCTCCTCCTCCTCCTCCTCCTCCTCCTCCTCCTCCTCCTCCTCTTCTTCCTCCAGTTTTCATTAAGTCTACAGAATCTTCCCCTCACATTTCGCATCTTCTTCCCCTTTCCATTTCCCCTTTTTTTCTTCTTCCTCTCTCTCTATCTCTCTTCTCCCTTTCTCTCCCCTCTGATGACCTCTATTCTCCCCTCTCAACTTATCGTTTGCTCTCACATTCCTTAACTTTTCTTCCTCTTCCTCTTCCTTCTCTCCTCTTCTTTTTTCTCTCTCTATTCTCTTTCCCATCTCCTCTTACTCTATGTTGCATGTTCTCCTTTGCTTCTACTTCTTATTTTTTCCTTCTTCCTCCCCCCTTTCTCTTTTCTTTTCCTCTTTCTCTTGTAGTAGTAGTAGTAGTAGTAGTAGTAGTAGTAGTAGTAGTAGTAGTAGTAGTAGTAGTAGTAGTAGTAGTAGTAGTAGTAGTAGTAGTAGTAGTAGTAGTAGTAGTAGTAGTAGTAGTAGTAGTAGTAGTAGTAGTAGTAGTAGTAGTAGTAGTAGTAGTAGTAGTAGTAGTAGTAGTAGTAGTGGTAGTAACTAAAGATATTTTGTTGGTTCTCTCTCTATTCTTCTTTACTTCTTCCTTCTCATCATCAGCTTTTTCTTCCTTCTCCTCTTCTTCTCCTCCTCCTCCTCCTCCTCCTCCTCCTCCTCCTCTTCGTCCTCCTCCTCCTTCTTCTTAGTCTATCAGAGATTTTTATTTAAAAGAGGAAAAGTAAGATGTATTTTTTTTTTCTAAACTTATTAAGAGTATTTCAAGTTGAACTTCTTACTTACTTCTGTCGTAATTCAGATTTTATTTAGATTACCTTCTTTTTGTGGCTCCCCAGATTTCAGTTTGCATTTTAATTGGTATGTGTTTTTTTTTGTAGATATTCTAATTACTTTCTTTTCCTCTCTCTCTCTCTCTCTCTCTCTACATCATATCTTGCTTTCCCTTCTTATTCCATCCTTCTTCGGTTTCCTTTCTTCTTACAAAATTTTCCTATGCACCTTATTTCTTCTTTTTCTCCACCTCCATTAATTTTTCCAGCTTATCTCCCTTCTATATTTCTCCTCTTCTTATTCCTTCTTTTTCTTTTCTTCTATCATCTTCTCCCACTCTCCTTCCTCTGCCTCTCTATTGATCATGATATAATATTCTCCTCCTCCTCCTCCTCCTCCTGCATAAGTTCTCTTCTTCTTCTTCCTTCTCTTCAAACACCCGCTAACCCTCATCTCCTTCCCTCCCCTTATATCTTCCTATTACTCATTTTTCGCCATAAAACATTCCCTCCCTTAAATGCCTTCCTTAACTCTCCCAAAGTCCATGTCACTCTCCCTCCCTACCTCTCACTGATACTCTCACTGATACTCTCTCTTTTGCTCTCCTTTTCTTCCTCTTCCTTCAAATATTTTTCTGGTGTTTCGTTTTTCCCTCATAGTCTTTTTTTCTTCGTTATGGTTTTTTAGTCTAATTTTGCTCCGTCTTATTATCGTCATTCTCTTCCTTCTCCTTCTTCATTCTTCTCTTTCTCTTCTTCAAAACACTTACTGAGCCTCCTTCTTCCTTCCCTCTTCTTCCTTCTCCAAATCCTCCTCCTCCTCCTCCTTCTCTTCCTCTATCTCCTCCTCTTCTTCTGCTTTACAGTATCCAAAGCACTCACTGTCTTCTTCTCCCTTTTATCGTCTTCTCCTCCTCCTCCTCCTCCTCCTCCTCCTCTTCTTCTTGTTGTTGTTCTTCTTGTTCTTCTTGTTGTTCTTCTTCTACTACTACTACTACTACTACTACTACTACTACTACTACTACTACTACTACTATTGCTACTACTTTTCTTCTTTTACTACTTCTTCTTCTTCTTCATGTCCGTATTATGCATGAACATCCACTACCGCCTCTTCCTTTCCTCTCCCTCTCTCTCTTCCTTCTTTCTTTACTCCCCAAACTTTCATGTACGCAACTTGGCTCATCATTTCTTTCATCACAAACATCCATCATCACATTTCTTCTCCTCTCCCTCTCTCGTTAACTCTGTCTATCATCACTTATAACCACGCCCACCATCACCTTCTCTCACTTTACTTAACCTCTTTTCCCCTCTCTCTCATATCTACTCTCTCCTGTATGCAAAATCGCTAACATCAGCTTTCTTCTCTCTTTTCTACTTCATTTCAACCCATCCACCAACATCCCCTTTCTCCTCCTCTCCCTCTCCGTCTCTCCTCACTTTCCCAGCTCTCACCTGTTCAGCACGGCGCATGACCCGTAAGAGGTTCTGTCCCGCCAGCTTCCTCAGGTCATCCTCAGACCACTCGGGGTCACCCAAGAGCTCCGCGAACAGCTGGGGGTAGCCTGACACGTCGCCAAGCCCTTCTGGCAGCCTGGAGGTACATTAGGTTAGGTTAGGTTAGGTTAGGTTAGGTTTGCTTAAGTTTGGTTTGGTTAGGTTAAGTTAGGTTAGGTTTGGTTGGGTTAGGTTTGGTTAGGTTTAGTTTAGCTTAGTTTACGTTAGGTTGAGAGAGAGAGAGAGAGAGAGAGAGAGAGAGAGAGAGAGAGAGAGAGAGAGAGAGAGAGAGAGAGAGAGAGAGAGAAATGCAAGAGCTGTAAAGGAGAAACAGAGAGATGACAGGCGGTGAAGGACATGGACGAGGAGGAGGAGGAGGCGGAGGAGGAGGTGACATGAAGTGATTGATTAAAAGGTGCAGCATCATGACACACACAGGCGAGAGAGAGAGAGAGAGAGAGAGAGAGAGAGAGAGAGAGAGAGAGAGAGAGAGAGAGAGAGAATGTGTGTAAATGAAGCGTAGGGAGAGAAACGAAGGGAAAATATTTAATGACGAAAGAGACGAAGAGACGTATCAACACACACACACACACACACACACATGCACACACACACACACACACACACACACACACACACACACACACACACACACACACACACGTACGTACATGTTAATCCCGTCAAAATCGGCGCCTATTCCAACGTGATCCACTCCAGCGACCTTTCTGACGTGGTTGATGTGTTCTGTGGAGGAGGAGGAGGAGGAGGAGGAGGAGGAGGAGGAGGAGGAGGAGGAGGAGGAGAAGAAGAAGAAAAGGGTGATTATTGGGTGAGCATTATTATCATTACTCTCATTTTTCTTTCTTTTTTAAAATACTACAAATTATCATCTATTATTATCATTTTGTCATCATTAGTATAGTTATCTTCATTACAATCATTATTTCTACTACTACTACTACTACTACTACTACTACTACTACTACTACTACAACACTACCATTGCTACCACTATCACCACCACCACCACCACCACTACTACCACCACTACTCACCAATAACATCACTTATAGTCGCCTGCTCACTACACGTCAGAAACTGGTTGTAGAAGCTGACCATGACCACGCCTCCGTTGCTCGCCTGGCCAATCAGAAAGAAGGACGGCTTAGGAGACAACCAATCACGAAGGAGAGCAGCTTAGGAGAGAGCCAATCACAGAAAAGAACAGCTTACTGACCACCCAATCACACACAAGGAGATTTTTATATATGGTTAATCAATTGGTCAAACCTGTCTGTATGTGTATGTGTGTGTGTGTGTGTGTGTGTGTGTGTGTGTGTGTGTGTGTATTTATCCATCTGTCTATCTGTTTGTTAGTCTCTTCTCTCTTCTCTCTCTCTCTCTCTCTCTCTCTCTCTCTCTCTCTCTCTCTCTCTCTGTCCTTGCTCTGTCGGGTCCATGAATATATGAGAAAAAGGTTATCCCTTGCAACCTAGACAACCACCTCCTCCTCCTCCTCTCCTCCTCCTCTTCTTCCTCCTCCTCCTCCTCCTCCTCCTCCTCCTCCTCTTCCTCCTCCTCCTCTTCCTCCTCTTTCTTTCCTCTTCTTATCTTTCTCTATCCTCTCCCCTGTTTTCGTCCTTGTCCACCAGCACCATCACCACTACCTCCTCCTCTTCCTCCTCCTCCTCCTCCTCCTCTTCCTCCCCCAGTGACCTTAGGATCTACTCTAGTCTCCCTAAAGGCCTTACTTCTGACCGTGGAGGATAAGGGGAGGAGGAGGAGGAGGAGGAGGAGGAGGAGGAGGAGGTACAAGAAAATGTAAATATAAAGCGAGGAAGAATAAAAGTGTTACAACATGCAAGTAAGGAAGCACGCACACACACACGCACACACACACACACACACACACACACACACACACACACACACACACACACACACACACAGAGAGAGAGAGAGAGAGAGAGAGAGAGAGAGAGAGAGAGAGAGAGAGAGAGAGAGAGAGAGAGAGAACGGGAAGGAAAACTGAAGTAAATACACATATAAAAAAAAACTATTTTCTCGATTCTTCCTTCGTTAGTATCTTCGTCAGCCTAATGTCAGTACCTTCGTCAGGCATTCCGTTAGTACATTCGTCAGCCCTTCTATCACCACACACACACACACACACACACACACACACACACACACACACACTCACCACCCTCTGCAGGATATCGTCGGGCACATTCCTAGGATTCTTGCAGATGGCGTAGACGGAGGAGTGGCTGAAGATGACAGGGGCACGGGACACCTCCAGAGCCTCGCGCATGGTGGCTTGGGACACGTGAGACAGGTCCACCAGCAGGCCCAGGCGGTTCATCTCCCTTACGACTGTCTGCGTGGAGAAGGTGGTGGTGAGATGGTGGTGAGGTAGGTTGAGGACTGGGATGAAGGATTGAGATGAAGGAGGTGAAGGAGATGAAAAAGGTGGAGATATGATGAGGTGGTAGTGATGGTGGTGCTGGTGGTGATAGTGGTGGTGGTGATGGTACTGGCAAGTGAAGTAAAATTCATTACATTTTTTATACAAGAGGAGAAGCTGGCAAAAAAAAAAAAAAAAAGACCCACTTGATTCCCAGTTCCCTGAAAGATAAGTAGAATTAGCCAAAAGTCTGGGATAGATGTCTTGAAACCATACATAAGACTTTGTTGTACACGTAGAAAACTTTATAGGCATATGAACAAAACTTGTGTATGAATGACTGATATTGGCAATCTACGTAAACATCTCTTAATGTTGTGAACGTATCTAGCTATGGGCAGTGTACAAATGAGTGCCGTATATATGAATGCATGTAAGAGTATGTATATGCACGTATGTTTTCCCCATCATAGTCTCGGAAGTATGTATTATTGATTAGCAAGCAGTGTTATAAAAAAAAATAGCTCAAAATACTAATAGCTCACAAGTTTACTGCATTTGTTAAGTAAATCTACAACTTAGTGATTAATAAACATCTATCTATCTATCTGTGTACTAGCAATATGGTCTAATTGGTCGTGTGTGATGAATGGATGCTGTATATGACAACACGTGCATCTTGAGAATATGTACGCATGTGAGTATGTATATTTATGCGTATGTGATGTGTTGATGAATATTCCTGAACTAGATTAAGCTCATGTTACTCTTCCTAATATCAGAGTCTCGTAATGAGGGTTTTATTTTCAGCAGACCCTTCCATCTAATAATTAACCTTGCGTGTATACTGTGTCTGGTATTTGGTGATTAAATGCTTGAACTTCAATTTGAAATGGTGAAGTGACGGAGGGAAGGAGGAGGAGGAGGAGGAGGAGGAGGAGGAAATGTAAAATAAAATGGGGAGAAAGTAAGAAAAAAAATGAAAGAAGAAAGAAAGAAATAGTGAAAAATGATGAAGATGATGATGATGTTGTTGACGTGATGCGTTAATAGAAGAGGATATGAGTTGATAAGAAGAGGAGGAAGAAGAGGAGGAAGAAGAAGAAGAGGAGGAGCAGGAGGAAACAAGGTAAAGCAATGAGGGGAGGATAACGAACAGGAGATGAAGTGATGAAAGGAAACGAGATGAGTTGAGAGAGGATGACTTGATAAGGAGACGAGAAGTAGAGGCGATGAGATTAGGAGGCGTGGAGGTAGGAGGATTGCAGCAGGATTATAAAAGGATTGCATGGGATCACACGCATCGGGGGAATCTCTGGCGATGACTACGTAGGATTTATTTCACTAGGATATTCTGGGAAAGATAAACACACACACACACACACACACACACACACAGACACACACACACACACACACACACACAGAAAAACAGGCAATAAAATCACAGAAACATAACAGAGGAAACAGACAGACAAACAAACCTAACCAGTCTGCCAGCCAGCCTGACAGAAAGCCAGTCTGATCACGCAAACAATGGAGAGAGAGAGAGAGAGAGAGAGAGAGAGAGAGAGAGAGAGAGAGAGAGAGAGAGAGAGAGAGAGAGAGAGAGAAATATGCAGTATTTTCTTGACACAAAGATGACAGCAGTTTGCTTTAGGAGGAGGAGGAGGAGGAGGAGGAGGAGGAGGAGGAGGAGGAGGAGGAGGAGGAGGAGGAGGAGGAGGAGGAGGAGGAGGAAGGCTAAAGGAAACGAAGGAATAGAACCTATCAAAATATCCTTAGCTTAATATCCTTTCTTACTTCACTTTTTTTATATTTACCCCATTCGATGGACTGCAGAGAGAGAGAGAGAGAGAGAGAGAGAGAGAGAGAGAGAGAGAGAGAGAGAGAGAGAGAGAGAGTCATGTATCATCCATTACCTTCACACCACCACCACCACTACATTGCTATAACAGTGAATTAGTCTGACATTTGTTAAGCTCCTTCTCTCTCTCCTTCATTCGCTGTCTTTCTCCCTCTCGCTATCTCTGTCTCGTATATTTTCCCCTTGAATGCTCACACGCCACTCTCCCCTCATACTAATATTTCCTCCCATTCCCCTCCTCTCTCTCTCTCTCTCTCTCTCTCTCTCTCTCTCTCTCTCTCCCCCAACCCTGCATTGTTATCATTATGTGGCTGTGTGAAGTCAAACACACACACACACACACACACACACACACACACACACACACACACACACATCAAAAGACCTTCATAATATTCCATTTTTGCTTTTCAATCCAGCCTCAGTCTAAAAGAGAAATGATTGTCGCAGGATGTTTCAAAATAATTTCCCTTCTTTACAAAGCTGACAATATAAACGGATAGTAGAAGCAGCAACAGTAGTAGTAGTAGTAGTAGTAGTAGTAGTAGTAGTAGTAGTAGTAGTAGTAGTAGTAGTAGTAGTAATAACACTGGCAACACAACGCAACACACTTTAACATACTGCTTTCCTCTTCCCTCTTTCCTCCCCTCTCCCTACCCCCCTCTGATAAGATAACACTACCCTTGTGTGGACAGAGGGAGAGGGAAGTGGTAACGGGAGGAGGAAGAGGAGGAGGAGGAGGAGGAAAAGACGGGAGGGTGAGGGAGATGTGGGGTGGAGGGATAGGATGAAGGGATAACGGGACTGGCGGAAGGAAAGAGAGAAAAGTAGAAGGGAGGGGAAAGAAAAAGGGAAAGTAATGAAGAAAAAAATGGAGGGAAACGAACGACGAAGATAGGAAGAGGAAAATAATGGACGAAAACAGGAAGAGAAAGGAAAGGATAGAAGACTGAAAGAAAAGAGTAAGAGAAGAGAAAAAAGATGAAATAAGGAAAGGAGAAGAATGAGGATGGAAGATTAAATGGAGAGGAAGAAAAGGAGGACGGCGAGAGAAATGGGGTAGACGGGAATGGGAGAGGGAAGAAGGGATTTGGGTGAGGGGAGAGGGGAGAGGGGAGAGGGAAGAGAGGAGAGGGGAGAAATAGGAGAAGCATAACAGAATGATAAGCTTGTGGCCTCAAATGGTCCTTTCAATCTGTGTTATCTCTCTCTCTCTCTCTCTCTCTCTCTCTCTCTCTCTCTCTCGCGGATAAACGCTTTTCATTAAATTCCAAGGCGGAGAAAATGTGGGTCAATAGAAAACGGAGCGTGGTGGACAACAACAAATGGGTGACTTTACTATCCTCCTAAATTAAGGTGGATTTTCCTTTAAAAGAAATTTCGTTTAAAAACACACCAAAAGAAAATATAAAAGAAAAGAAACAAAACGAAAACAAATAACCAAAAAGTGGAAAAAAGGAAAGAAACACACATGAACTGACTCTCGGAAAAAAAAAAGAAAGTCAATAAGAGAAAAAAAAAATCCTACGAAATAAACTCATGAAGAAAAAAAATAATAAATAAAACAGCAAGAAGTAATTAACTTTTTAAAGACTAGATGCCACGAGGGAAATTCTTGGAAGCTTCATCTCATCATTTCATTTTATCTATATATTTATTCATTTACTCATTTTTCTTATCCTAACTATCTGTCTATCTGTCTATCTATCCATTCATCTGTTATATTAAAGTCTGGAAAAAATATTCGCCCTTGCAAATAGCGACGATAAAAAAAAATAATAAGAAATAATGCAGAAAAAAAAGGTTTGTAATTTTTAAAGACAAAATACAGGAGAGAGAGAGAGAGAGAGAGAGAGAGAGAGAGAGAGAGAGAGAGAGAGAGAGAGAGATAATAGGAACAGGATGGAAGAAGGGAGGAAGTAAGTGAAAAGGGAAAAAAAAGGAGAGATGGACAGGGACAAGAAGAAGAGAAATAAAAAAAGAGAGGATAGAGGAACTTAGGAATGAGGAAAGGGAGAAAGTAGATGTAGAAGGGGAAGAAAGGCAAGAAGGAAGGGAAGAGGAAGGAAGATGGGAAGAAGTCAGAAGGGAGACTGCACTTTCACAAATATAAATAGTAAATGAAAAAATAAAATAATGGTTAAACTTAAAATTTTGTCTATTTTTGCGATTCTAAAAATTAAGAAAATGAAATGAAAATAAAAGAAAAAGAGAAGGGAGTCATATACTGTGAAATGAAAATCCACTGACAACTTTAAATGACGCGATTTATATGAAAAAAAAAAGAAAAGATGAAAGAAATGAAAGAGAAGATAAGAAAAACTACGAGTATATACAAACACATTAAAAGAACGGACACTCACATACGGATAAAGAAAAAGAAAGAAAACGGGTGAAGAAAAGAAAAAAAATCAGAGAGAGGAATAAAAAGCAGAGCAGTGCATGATGAATATGAAAAAAAAAAAAAATAGTAAGGAAACTCAAACAAAATGAAATACTAACATGAACCTTAAAAATGAATAGAAAAACAAATGTAGCAGGAAATCTATAACAGAGTCAACAACACAGTACTATTTCTCTTGGATTTAAAACACAAAACGAAATACAAATGATGCACATGAAAAAAAACAACAAAAAAATGGAGAAAAAAAAAAAAAAGAGGACAACAAAAATAGCGCAATATTTCTAAACACAAAACGAGATACAAACAATGCACATAAAACACGTAAAGTAATGAAAAAAAAAACATAAAAAAAACAATATCTCAACAAATAAGAAATAAAACACAAAATAAAAAAAAAAACATGAAAAAAACTGTAAAATAAAGAATTAAGAAGAATATCCATGAGTTTTTTACACTTGATGCGATACAAAAAAAAAAAAAAAAAATAGCAAAAAACAAATCCAAGCATCGCAGTTTATAAGGAAAGCACGAATCGCATAAGCATAGAAAACGGAGAAGGGGTTAATTGGAGAATATTTAATGGGGAACTACATTAAACTGACGACAAGACGAGATTGCCTCTTGGTAAAAGGCCGCCGCTTGTTCTAACGCTTAAAAGGTGCCGATGGTGTAGGGAGAGGCAGTGGGAGAGGTGTGGGAGAGTAAGGTGGAGGTGGAGGTGCTTAGAATGTGGTGAAGCGTGTTGGTGGAGGAAGGGTTGAGATTAGTGTGTTAGTGGAACGGGGTGGGGCGAGGTAGTGGGAGGTGGATGAGGTAGATAGCAAGTGGAAGAGTAGAAAGGAACTGGTGGAAGAGAATACAGTGAAAAAGGGAAGAGAAGAGGCTGCAAAGGAGATACGTAGATGATGGAAGTAGAAGAGAAAGATGAATGGAAAGGTGTAAGAGAAGAAATGAGAGATTAGGAAGGAGAAGAGATGCTATAACTTAAGGTGTGAAGAGCAGAGAGAGAGAGAGAGAGAGAGAGAGAGAGAGAGAGAGAGAGAGAGAGAGAGAGAGAGAGAGAGAGAGAGAGAGAGAGAGAGAGAGAGAGAGAGAGAGAGAGAGAGAGAGAGAGAGAGAGAGAGAGAGAGAGAGAGAGAGAGAGAGAGAGAGAGAGAGATGGGAGGGAGGATAGAGCTAGGAAATGTTCGAGTGAAAGTACGAGTGGGAGGGGGTGGGAGAGCATGATGGGGGCAGCTTAGGTGAGTGAGAGTGGAGAGTGGGGGAGAGTGAGGGAGAGGGACGTGTGGCAGGAACATTTAGGCTCAGAATTGACCATTACCTGAACCGCCAAATTGTGTTTCGCCTCGTCCAGTTATTATAAGGAACAGCGAGGTTGGAGAGAGAGAGAGAGAGAGAGAGAGAGAGAGAGAGAGAGAGAGAGAGAGAGAGAGAGAGAGAGAGAGAGAGAGAGAGAGAGAGAGAGAGAGAGAGATTGTTGTTTTTGTACTTGTTGACTGTTTTCATTGCCTCTACTACAACCACCATCACTACTGCTACTTCTACTACTACTACTACTACTACTCCCACTACCACCACCACTACTATTACTATTACTACTACTACTACTACTACCACTGTTACTACTACTACTTCTACTACTACTACTACTATTACTACTACTATTACTACTACTATTACTACCACTACTACTATAATTACCACTATTACTATTACTATTACTACTACTACTTCTACTACTACTACTACTACTACTACTACTACTACTACTACTACTACTACTACTACTTACCACCACCAACAAGAAAAACCCTGAAAACAACAATAGTAATGATGACAACAGTGATAACGATATGCATAAAGAACAGTAAGTAGTGGTGGTGGTGGTGGTGGTGGTGGTGGTGGTGGTGGTGGTGGTGGTGGTGGTGGTGGTGGTGGTAGTGAGATTTAAACGCAAAATACACGACTCATACATACGAGATCGATACACAAACATAACGAGTGAGTTAGCGAGTTTGAATTAGCTTCGTTTAGGCAGCAAAGGAGGAAGGAGGAGGAGGAGGAGGAGGAGGAGGAGGAGGAGGAGGAGGAGATGATGGATGGGAGATGGAGAAGGAAATGTAGAAGGATTATAATTTGCAGGAAAAAAGAGGAGGACGAGGAGGTGGGAGAGTGAGATAAATGAGAGGGGAGATGGAAGAGGTGGAGAGGGGAGAGGAGGAGGGTGGAGGAGAGGGAAGGTCTAATAGGTGCTCAAAGAAGATGTATAATTATGGGAGAAATTTCGTAATATCATAGCGTTTATAAATCTCCATAAATCTCTCTCTCTCTCTCTCTCTCTCTCTCTCTCTCTCTCTCTCTCTCTCTCTCTCTCTCTTTCGTCTCTTTAAGATAAGAAAAAAAAATAAAATGAAAATATAAAACTTGAAATTCTAAAATGATGAACAAATATTTTTAACCACCCTGGATAATAAAAGAGTAATAAAAGGGGAAAAGAGAAAAGAAGAGGAAGAAAAAGGAGGAAAAAATAAAAGATAAAAAGAAAGCGCAGGATTAATATTATTATTATTACTATTATTCTTGTTGTTATTGTTGTAATTGTTGCCGTTGTTGTTGTTGTTGTTGTTGTTGTTGTTGTTGTTGTTGTTGTAATTGTTGTTGTCGTCACTGCTACTGCTTCCACTACCACAACCACAACCACAACCACCACTACCACAACCACTTCTACCACCACCACCACCACCACCACCACCATCACCACTATTATTACTACTGATGCTACAAAAATAAACAACTAAAAAAAGGAGATGATATACAAAAATTCAAACCGTTTTCGAGAGAGAGAGAGAGAGAGAGAGAGAGAGAGAGAGAGAGAGAGAGAGAGAGAGAGAGAGAGAGAGAGAGAGAGAGAGAGAGTCAAAAAGTAATCGAGACGTGCAAAATGGGATTAAAAAGAGACTATAGAGAAAACGGGATGAAATTGATCTCTTCTCCCTTCCCCTCTCTACTCTCTCTCTCT
>NC_059281.1:8393300-8403300 GCF_017591435.1 Portunus trituberculatus
AGACAGAAAGAGATAGAGAAAGGAGAAAGACAGAAGGAGAGACAAGGACAAGAAAGAGACTCAGAACACAATTGCTTAAGGAGGTTTGGAAGGGGTGGTGTTCTTTTCCACAGTTCCCCTCAAGATGCCAAGAAACCACAGTGATTAGCAAAGAAGATAGAAGCGAGAAGAGGATGAAAGATTGAACCGGCTCAGGCATCAAGAAGGAAAGAGGACAAGGACAAGACAGAAAGAAAGAGAAAAGGAGGAGGAGGAGGAGGAGGAGGAGGAGGAGGAGGAGGAGGAACATTAGCCCAACACAGAGATGACGAGAATGATGAAAAGCAAGGAAAAAAAGAGGGGGAAAGATGCAAAAAATAATACACACAGGACAGGATGATGAAAGACGAGGAAGGAAAAATGAAGGAAATAAAGCACCGAAAGAGAAGGTGGAGAAGGAGGAGGAGGAGGAGGAGGAGGAGGAGGAGGAGGAGGAGGAGGAGGAGGAGGAGGAGGAGGAGGAGGAGGAGGAGGAGGAAGAAGAAGAAGAGGAGAAGGAGATAAGAAGATTAAAAGAGAAAATGAGTGAAAGAGAGAACACAGGAGATAGGAGGAGGAGGAGGAGGAGGAGGAGGAGGAGGAGGAGGAGGAGCTTACCTTGCCGAATTGCGTGAGGCCCCTCGGGGAGTTTGGATCCTCCTCGTCAGTCTCCCGCGCTCGAGCACACTCTGCCCTGTGGGGGAGGAGGAGGAAGAGGAGGAGGAGGAGGAGGAGGGACAGGTTATAGTAACATTGCACCGGAGAGACAAGCACAGGTATGTTATAGATAATGACAAGTGTGAAGCAATTAATTACGTACAACAGGTATGATATGATTACAGTCGTGTGTGTGTGTGTGTGTGTGTGTGTGTGTGTGTGTGTGTGTGTGTGTGTGTGTGTGTGTGTGTGTGTGTGTGTGTGTGTGTGTGTGTGTGTGTGTGTGTGTGTGTGTGTATGTGTGCGTTGTCAATATATATGAATCTATGTTAAATGAAATTACATATCACAACTCATATCCATCTGGTCCTATCTACCTATCTGCCTGCCCATTTTCATCAATCTATCTGTCTGACTGTCAATATATGTAACAATCTCTATCTACTATCTATCTATCGCTACCCATCATGTACGTCACATACCAGGGCGTGCTGCAAGTGTGTGTCAGGGTCATGTAACGCACACCGAGGTCTCTTAACGCCCTCAGCACGCCCAGGGAGTTCTGAATGGCGTGCCCTCCCTCCACCCCGATGAGGCTGGCGATGCGTCCCTCCCTGAACGCCTCCTCCAGCTCTGCAAAAGAGAGAGAGAGAGAGAGAGAGAGAGAGAGAGAGAGAGAGAGAGAGAGAGAGAGAGAGAGAGAGAGAGAGAGAGAGAGTGTAGGGCGGTGTAGACAGCATGCATTAAGATTACATGTTGTCACTGAGGTTGTAAAAAGAACTTAGGTGTCAAAATACATTAAAAGAATGGTTAAAATATTTTGAATGCTAGTTATCAAGATTAATCCTGTATAGTGTTACCTACTACTACTACTACTACTACTACCAATATTACTACTAAGACTACTACTGCAACTACTACTGCTACTGCTACTACCATTTTCACCTCCACCATCACCACCACCACCACCAGTACGACTATTATGATCACGTCTGCCACTACTGTTATAACCACCACCATCACCAGTACCACCACCACCACCACCACCAGCAGCGTTATATAATCACCGCCACCATCTCCACCATCTTCCATTGTGAGGGCGCGATAACAACCACCACTTCTATTATTGTTGGAGAACCTCACGCCCTCGTTTGGAGAGAGAGAGAGAGAGAGAGAGAGAGAGAGAGAGAGAGAGAGAGAGAGAGAGAGAGAGAGAGAGAGAGAGAGAGAGAGAGAGAGAGAGAGAGAGAGAGAGAGTCATTAAATTGCAATATACGTAACTGACTCCAAACCCTTTTCTCTCTCTCTCTCTCTCTCTCTCTCTCTCTCTCTCTCTCCATCTAATATAGCTTTTTGCCATCTGTCCGTCCGTCTGTCTGTCTGTGTGTCACTGGCAGAGACCATTAGTGTTTCTCATTGGTGGTGGTGGTGGTGGTGGTGGTGGTGGTGGTGGTGCTTAAAGAGGCATGGTGTGTGATGAGGCATTAGTGGTGATGATGGCAGTGGTAGTGGTGGTGGTGGTGGTGGTGATGGTGGTGGTGGTGGTGGTGGTGGAAGAGTTATTATCGTCATCTTTTTGTTACCCCTCCCCCTGACTCTCTCTCTCTCTCTCTCTCTCTCTCTCTCTCTCTCTCTCTCTCTACCAATCCAAACACAAGAAACGCAGATGGTTAGGTTAAAGTTAATCTCCCCTCTTCCTTCCTCTCCCCGCTTCCCTCTTCCATTTAACTCTTCCACTTCCCCTCTCCACTCCCTTCTCTCTCTCTCTCTCTCTCTCTCTCTCTCTCTCTCTCTCTCTCTCTCTCCGTAAACGTCATCAACCTTTAACCTCTCTCCCTTTCCCTCTTTGATTAGATTGAGAGAGAGAGAGAGAGAGAGAGAGAGAGAGAGAGAGAGAGAGAGAGAGAGAGAGAGAGAGAGAGAGAGAGAGAGAGAGAGAGAAAGGTGAGAGGATATGGGTGTGGGAGAGAGTTTCCTGACCTCCAACAGTCTAACCTACTCCTTTGCCTCAAGATTTATGGGAGGAGGAGGAGGAGGAGGAGGAGGAGGAGGAGGAGGAGGAAAGGAAGACAATATGTGAAGGATGAGGGAAGAGAAAAGGTGAGGGTGAGGAAGGGAAGGGAGGGAAGAAAAATAGAGAATATTGTAAGGGATAAATGGATAGAGGAAGGGAGAGAAGAGAAGGAAGAAGGAAGGAAGGAAGGAAGGAAGGAAGGAAGGAAGGGGAGGAAGGAAGGAAAAGAGGGGAGTAAAGAGAATTAGTAAGAGAAAGGGGAGATGAGAGAAACATGTTATATGATACAGAGTTAGAGCTACAATCTCTCTCTCTCTCTCTCTCTCTCTCTCTCTCTCTCTCTCTCTCTCTCTCTCTCTCAAGATCTTCAACCAACACTCTCTCTGCTCTCTCTCTCTCTCTCTCTCTCTCTCTCTCTCTCTCTCTCTCTCTCTCTCTCTGACACTTACCACAACATTTCGAATAAACTTCTTCCCTTCCTCTCAATCCCCACCACCTCTCCCTCTCTCCCTGTTCCTCTCCATCTCCCCCTCTTACCGTCAGCAGAGGTCGCCAGTTTGAGGTCTTCTGGGTACTGTTCTATGAGGCGCTTGATAAGGTCGATCTGCTCAATGGTCAGCTGCACGGCATTCAATCGCTGGGACTCACAGGGCACGTAACTCACCCAGAACTGCGGGGGCGGGAGAGGTCGAGAGTTGGAAGAGTGACAAGTGAGGTGTGTGTGTGTGGTGCGCTGGAGTGGACGGAGCTAGTCTGGTGCAAAGACTTAAATATTGTTGGGGTGGACGAGGGAGTTTGGCAGAGGAGAAGAGTTGAGCATTGTTGGGGTGAATAGACTTCAGTATTGTTCGGGAGAGAGAGAGAGAGAGACAAAACTTTAATATTGTTTTGGGGAGAATGAAAACTTAGATATGTATTGGTGGGGTGCAGGAGAGAGCTCAACTGGGGAGAAAACTTGAATAATATTAGGGGGGGAAGAGAATAGACTTAGATATATTTGTATTTGGAGAGAGAGAATCAAATTTAACCAAAAAAACAAAACGAAATTAACTTAACCTAACCTAACCTAACCTAACCGGTGCAGGAGAAAGCTCAACTGGGGAGAAAACTTGAATAATATTAGAGGGAATGAAGAGAATAGACTTAAATATATTTGGAGAGAGAGAATCTACTTTAACCAAAACAAAACGAACTTAACTTAACCTAACCTAACCTAACCTAACTGGTGCAGGAGAAAGCTCAACTGGGGAGTAAACTTGAATAATATTAGGGGGGGAAGAGAATAGACTTAGATATATTTGTATTTGGAGAGAGAGAATCAAATTTAACCAAAAAACAAAACGAAATTAACTTAACCTAACCTAACCTAACCTAACCTAACCTAACCTAACCTAGCATAATGTAACCCAAACAAAAGATATTGCTCAGAAAGTAATATTGAAAGACCAAGAAGGGCACAGCGTGAAGACCCATTGTTAGCGGTGAAGGGAAATTAAAGCAAAAGGAAAAAGAAGGGGAAGAGGTGAAAGAGGACAAATGGGGGAGTAAGAAGAAGGATTAAGGTCATTTGCGAAAACCAGGGAGTAGAGAAAAAGGGGAAGGAAAGGGAAAAGGAAGAGAAAAGTGGAAATAAATGACGAGTAAGGAAATAGAGAAAAAGACAGAGAAAGAGGGGAAAAGAAATGGAAAAGGAAAGTAAGAGGGGAAAGAAAGAGGGAAGAGAAAGTAAATGGTAAGAGATAGAGAGAGAGAGAGAGAGAGAGAGAGAGAAAGGGGAATCTGAATCTGGCAGGTCACAGAATGAGGGGAGAGGGGAAAAGAGGGGAGAGGAGGGGAGTGGGGGAAAGAGGGGAAAGGAGGAGGAGGGATAACCTGGGGAGTAAATATCCTCTCCAGTTTATAGGAACGAGGACGAGGGGAGAAGGGAAACTAGAGGAGAGGGGAGAGAGAGAGGGGAGAGAGTAAACAGAGGAAGGGGAGACAACTTGATCTCTGGGGTTTATAAGAGGAAGAGAGGGAGAGGAGGAGGAAAGGTGACGGGAGGAGAGAGAGAGAGAGAGAGGGAAGGGAGAGGGGAAAGGAGGGAAGGGAGAGGAGTTATCTAGTATCTGAGAGTGACAGGAAAGCGAAGGGAGGGAAGAGGAATGTGAGAGAAAGAGAAAGGAGAAGAGAGGGAATATGAGATAGATATAGGAAAGGTGAAGAGGAAATAGAGAAAGGGGAAATAAGAAGAATGAAAATGGAAGAGAGAAAAGGAAATAAAGATAAATGGAAGACGAAGGAAAAGGAAGGGAGAGGAGAAACAATGGAAAGAGAGAGAAATAAAGCAAGGAAAAACAAAAGGAAAATGAGAAATAAGACACAAAAGAAAGGCAATGAATAAAGAGGGGAAAAGTAAACACCACAGAGATGAGAATTATGTAAGGAGAAAAGGAGTTAGGGAAAGGTGAGGGGAAATCAAGAGGAAAATGAGGGCAAAATCTAGCGGAAAAACAAAAAAATCATAAAAGAGGGGAAAAGTGGCAATCAAAACACAAGGGAAAAGAAGAGAGGGGAAAGTGGAGACCAAAAATGGAGATGCAAAAGTGGGGAAATGAGAATTCTAAAGGGAGAAAAAGGTAAGACGGGGAAAGTGAGGGGAAAAGTGAGGGGAATTCTAGTAAGGAAAGAAACAGGAAGGAAAAGAATGAGGATCAAACTTTTGGGAAAACCGTATGAAATCAGAATTCTATAGGGACGAAAATTTGAGGGGAAAGGTGAGGGGAGTGGTGAGGGGAGAGACGAGGGGAAACAGGAGAGTGACATGGCAGTGGTGTCCTCTTAATAATTCCTTGGGATCTTTTATGAAGCAGCATCACCAGAAGTTTTTTTTTTTTTCCCTACCTGTATGAACCTTCCCTCCACCTCCACTTCCTCCTCCTCCTCCTCTTCTTCCTCTTGTTCTTCCTCTCTTCCTTCTCTTCTCTTTCCTCCTTATCGTCATCATCCTTGTCCTCATAATCACACCCCTTTCTCACTTCACACAATCCCTTTCCTTCCATCAGCTTATTCTTATCTTTTATCACCTTCTCTTTCCCCACCACCTACTCCTCTTCTTCTTCTTCTTCTTCTTCTTCTTCTTCTTCTTCTTCTTCTTCTTCTTCTTCTCCTCCTGACCTCAGCCTGTCATCACGCCACTTTCAAAGTCTTCCTCAGGTTCATCCAAACTCCTCCTTCTCCATTCTTTTCTTCTCCACCATCACCTTCTCCTCCACCACCATCACCTCCTCCTCCTCCTCCTCCTCCTCCTCCTCCTCCTCCTTTACACCCCATCTCCCGCACGTCGTCATTTCTCCTCTCTAAATCCTCTCCCAAATTTGATCTCTCCCTCATCTCCTCCATCTCACCGACTCGTCTCCTTCAAGACCTCCTGCCTCTACTATTTTTCTTGCTCTCCTTTTCTCTCCTCTCTCCTTCTCTCCTCGTTTTCTCCTCCTTCCCCATTTCTTTTACAACTCCAATCTCTCTCTCTCTCTCTCTCTCTCTCTCTCTCTCTCTCTCGTACGTAACGGTTCCTGCCAAATAAACAAACACAGCCAAGTCTCTCTCTCTCTCTCTCTCTCTCTCTCTCTCTCTCTCTCTCTCTCTCTCTCTCTCTCTCTCTCTCTCTCTCTCTCTCTCTCTCTCTCTCTCTCTCTCTCTCTCTGTTTGCTCTGAGGTTTTCGTGTTCTCGTCGCCAAGGGAAGGATAGACACCACCCACCTCATTGAAGAAGCAAACACACCTTCACTCAGACAAACACTCTCACACACCTGTCCATTCTACACCTGTGCTTCCTACACCTGTCCTTCCTGCACCTGTCCTTCCTGCACCTGTCCTTTCTACAACACCTGTCCTTTCTAAACCTGTCCTTCCTACACCTGTGCTTCCTTTACCTGTCTATCTTTTACCTCTCCATCCTTTACCTGTCCTTGTTACACCTGTGTTTCTTTTATCAATCAATCAATCCTTTACCTGTCCTTCCTAATTCATCTCTCTCTTCCTCCACATAACTTGTTCCTTCCAAACGTTTTCTATTGTTTGTCTGATACTATTACTACTGCTATTACTACTACTTCTACTACTACTGCGACTACTACTACTACTACTACTACTACTACTACTACTACTACTACTACTACCTAACTTGTTCCTTCCAAACGTTTTCTATTGTTTGTCTGATACTATTACTATTGCTACTACTACTGGTACTACTACTACTACTACTACTACTACTACTACTACTACTACTAGTCTGGTGCTGTTTTTTTTCCTGTTTTGTTTTGTTTCTTCTTGTTTTCTCCATTTCATTTCTTAATTTTCTTTTCTTTTGTTCTTTTTCTTTATTATTTTTTTCTTTCCCTTTTTCTTCGTCTTCTTTTTCTTTTTCTGTCTTCTTTGGTCTTCTTCTGTCTTATTTTTCTTCCTCTTCTTCTTCTTCTTCTTCTTCTTCTTCTTCTTCTTCTTCTTCTTCTTCTTCTTCTTCTTCTTCTTCTTCTTCTTCTTCTTCCTCTGTCTTCTTCATCTTCTTGTCTTCCTCATTAATTTTGCTTCTTTCTCATCTCTATCTTCTGTCCTCTTCTCCCCCTCCTCCTCTTCCTCCTCCTCCTCCTCCTCCTCCTCCTCCTCCTCCTCCTCCTCCTCCTCCATCATTACCCAAATTCACCTGGTTACCTGCCGATCTTCACCTGCGTGGGTTTGAAGTCCATTTGATCTCCACTACCTCCACTAGTCTCCTCCAGCACAGCCGATCCTCTACCAGTGTGTCATGTGCTGGCCAGCCGCTCTCACCTCCAATTAACCTCCGTAGCACCAATTAACCTCCCTGTCTTACTCTCCTTACTCTCCTTGTGCATCAGTTAATCTCCTTCCGTGTTAGTCTCCTTCAGTCTCCCTCCCTCCTCCTCGTCCTCCTCCTGGAAGCAATTCATCTCCTCCTCCTCTTCCTCCTTCTCCTCTTTCTCCTTCACAATCAACTAGTCCTTCTCGCCATGACCACCATTTATCCTCCTCCTCCTCCTCCTCCTCCTCCTCCTCCTCCTCTCCTCCTCCTCCTCCTCCTCCTCCTCCTCTTCTTCCTCCTCCTCCTCCTCCTCTTCTTCTTCTTCTTCTTCTTCTTCTTCTCCTCCTCCTCCTCCTCCTCCTCCTCCTCCTCCTCCTCCTCTTTCCTCCTCCTCCTCCCCTTCCCCTCCTCCTCCTCCTCTTAATCTTCTTCTTCTTCTTCTTCTTCTTCTTCTTCTTCTTCTTCTTCTTCTTCTTCTTCTTCTTCTTCTTCTTCTTCTTCTTCTTCTTCTTCTTCTTCTTCTTCTTCTTCTTCCCCCTCCTCCTCTTCCTCCTCTTCCTTCTCCTTCTCTACTTCTTACTCCTTCTCCTCCACCTCTATACACTTATGTTTTTCTCAATTTCTTTTCTGATCCTATTTTCAAACCACAATCTCTTCTTCTTTCCACTTCTATTATCCTCTTTATTCCATCTCCTCACTTCCTCTCATATCCGAAATTTCCCTATTCCACTCCACTCCACTTCAAACTCCGCTTCACTGCCCTACACTTAAGAATAGTTTCCTCGACGCACCTTCTTTTCAGACTTAAGGAGCACTGTTCTTCTACACTTTCCTCCTCCAATATCTCTTTAAGTTCCTCTAATTCATAAAAAAAATATACTTGCTTATCGTTTTACTTCTTTATCTATATTCCACCTTCTATTCTACATTCTCCTTTTCCTCCGTCTGTCAAGAAATGCCGTGTTTTCTTCTTTTCTTCTTTTTTTTCTCACTCCTCTACCTTCTCCTGTTCCACATCCTCCATTGCCTCCGCTTATTTGCTGCCTATCTCATTTTTCCTTTCAATCCGCCATCTATTTGATTCCACTTTACACTAAAACTTTTTACCTACTAATCTACTTTACCTACACTCCTCCTCCTCCTCCTCCTCCATTAACTCCAGCTCCTTGTCTAACTCTTTATCTCCTTAATCTATTCCCCGTACTTTTTTTTCCATCACCTTCATACCTTCCTTATAAAACTCTTCTTGCTTAAGTAAAACAAAATAACTTAATCTACTTTACCTACACTTTTCTTACCCTTCCCCTTCCTCGTTCTCTTCATCCACTTATCTGTTTACCTGTCTGTCTCCTTTACCTATCATCCACTCTATCCTTCGCCCTCAAAACCTTCACACATTCTATATTTAACATTTCCCAGCATCTTAAATAAATCAATCTTAAATTCTTAATCTCCTTTATCTCCAAGTGCGGTCTCACAAGTGTAGGATCAAAGGATGCTGTGAAATTATCTACGACACTGCTGTAACCTCCCTGAGCAACGGAACACTTACAACCTGCCCTCTAGAGACTACTTTCTTCTTTCACACAACTCTACACGCACCTAATACACGCAAACCTTGAAGTCAAAATGTATTAATAGTTTCTGTTAATCCTTTCGTATCTTAATCCCTTCAATACCATACCGCGTTTTCCATATTCATATTCATTCTGGTTACTTACTAATTTGGTGATTTTATACAGCTTCAGAAACATATGTGGGGGGGTTAGAATAGTAAAGACTCTGCCCGTTAATCTGATTTCCACTGACCCTTCCTAATGCAACTTAAAATCGTCTAATCACATCCCAAAAAATCATGACAAAAAAATGCATCTCAGTATAGAAAGAGCTAATTTCTAAACTAGCATCTCAATGGACACCTTTTTCCACATGAATTTTGCCAGTGCCCCTCTTAGAAAAACAATGTTCCTCCTCCTCTTCCACCTTCACCTCACCTGCGCGCCCACCATGCCTTCTCGTAGCCTGGGCAGGTCAGTGTGTGACCAGGAGGAGCGGGACCAAGGGCGCAGCTTCTTCAGTTCCGCCGTGAAGTTGAAGCTGTGAAGTTTGTTGTGCATGAACTTTCTGATGTTCCACGGGAGATCGTTGTGCCTGTGGGGGAAGGGAAGCTGGTATTAATGTGAGGGAGAGGGGAAAAATAAGGTGGAACTTGATAACGGGAGAGAGGGATATTATTGTGGTTAGTGGAACGGGAGGAGTGGTATATTGGGTGTTTGGGAAATGCAGATGCAAGGGACACAAAATGAAGGGCGTTAGAGTGGTGGGAAGAAAAAAGAAGATATGGTATTGGTAGTGGAGGAAAAAAGGGAGGTTAAAGGGAGATTAGAGGGAGGAGAAATGAGAAAAAAAAGGGTATGGGATTAAAAGTGAGAGAGAAGAGAGGAGACTAAGGGAGGTGTTTAAGAGAAGAGGAAAGTAACAAAAGGATAAAGAAAGAGAGGAATGGAGAG
>NC_059281.1:8405800-8413300 GCF_017591435.1 Portunus trituberculatus
AAAAAAAAAAAAAAAGAGAAAAAGTAAGAGGAGTGGAAGGGAGAAGTAAGAGAGAAAGAGTGAAGGGGGCTGAAGGGATGTGGAGGAAAGAAGGGGAAAGAAAGACTTCAGTGGTCAGTGGGAATGAAAGGAAGGGATGAAGGGGCATGAATGAGTGTGGATGAGGAAGGGAGGGAGGGGGGTTTGGGGTGGATGGAGGAACAAAATATGGAAAGTTGAGGAAAGAGGAATGAGGTGGAGGTGCTTAGAGGGAGCGGAAGGAAACGATGAAGGAAGGAAGGGGTGATGAAGGGACAGGAAATGATAGAAAAAGAATGGACAGGGTGATGAAGGAATTGAAATGGGTAGACAGGAAAGGAGAGGGTGGTAAAAGGATTAGAAAAGTGAGGGAGGTGCTAAAGGGCTACAAAGGATGCAAAAGAAGGGAAATGATGTTGAAGGGACTAGAGATAATAGAAAAAGAATCGGTAGGGCGATGAAGTAACTGGAAGGGGTAGAGAGAGAGAGAGAGAGATAAAAGGATTAGAAAAAAGTGAGGAAGGTGCTAAAGGGCTAGAGATGATGGAAAAGGAAGAGGAAGGGTGTTGAAGGGACTGGAAGGGTGTAGGGACTTGAGGATGAACAGGAGGGGTTATAGGAGTAGTACCTCTGCTTCTGTTAGACCCTTTCAGATCCTTCCAGACCCTTCCTGACCCTTCCAGACCCTCGTAGCCCATCATGCCTCCTTGCACACACTTCAGACCTACTCGTGGCTCCCTCCAGATCCTCCAGCACTCCAGGGCCCTACTCCGTTTCCAGGCAGAAGGGCACCAGACACTATCAGCATCCTCCTGGAAACGCTGCTTGTATCAAAGTATTTTTTCTTATTAAATTCTAAAGTATCTTTGTTTTGTATTAGTTTCTTTCTTTTATTTCCTTTTTTTTTCCCATTGAGTGACTCCAAGGAGCTTTTGGGCGCTCTTCGGTCCTTCAGCGGTATATTAAAACTATCCCTTTGTGTGTTTTTCAGGCAATTAAGTCTCTTTTTATTTTTTAAAGTCTCCCAAATACTTTCTCTCCTATTTTTGCCGTGAAACATTCCAGGAAGTTTTGGCAGCCTTTCCAGAACACACTTATGGAATCTTTGCCTTATGTTTGACCTTCTTTCCTGCTTGGTATCTTGTAAAAGCGTTGTAATCTTGGATCTATCTGAAAGTTTTATCTGTATTTTTTCACTACTACCTCAGATATCATGAAGGAGAAAGGAGAAAAGAAGAAGAAGAAGAAGAAGAAGATACACATAGCTCTCTATACGATTATTATTATTTTTTTTGTTCTTTACTTTTATTTCTTCTTCACGCACTCCAAATTTCGCTCCTTCATTCCACACACTTCCACGGACCCACATCAGTTCCGTTCCAGATCGTCTATTTTATGGCATTCCACATATTTCACAACAAAAATTCAGAGGTCTTCCACATTTTGTTTTCGGTCTTAAACAAACTCCACATCACTTGGGAATTCCACAGACTTCTACAGCCTTTCCAGATCCTTTCCAGCTCCACATTCCTCGACAAAAACAAAAGATACAGTATCCAAGCAAACTCCACATCAGTCAACACTCTTTCCAAAACACCAGGTTATCTTCAAACATCCTTCAATATTTTTCCAGCCACTTCCAGGATATTTTGAACGCCCTCCTAGTCTCCCAAGGGTTCTGAGGAGCCCATCCAGACACTTCAAGACACTCCGACATCCCTTTCAGACACGTTTGGACCTCTTCCAGATATTTCCAGGCATTTTTATACCCTTCCAAAGAGCTTCCAGATCCACTTATCCCCATGCAGACAAACGTATGTATGGCCATTCCAGATTCTTATTTCCTTTATAAATCTCGCAGACACTTAGGGACATCATTAAGCTCCTCCAGATTTGCTTAAGCCTCTTCCACACATCTCTATAGGACGTAATGGAGTTTCAGGGCACATCAAGAGTGTCGTCTTTCCCTTAGCACGCATCCTTAGCCATTTCCAGCTAGTTTTAGGACACTTTCAAACACCATGACAGCCCTCCAAGACACACTTATGCCTCCTCCAGACACTCCCAGGCATTTCCAGCGAACTTTCATACTTCCTCCTCCTCCTCCTCATTCTCCTACTCCTTCTCCTCCTCACTCCTCCACCCTCCCTCCCTCCCTCTCGCTTCCAGACGCTCAACAGTTCCAGTATTCTTCAAGTACTGGAAACTCTTTCGCACTTCACTACTTCACTGTCCTTCCTCGAACTTCCTTCTCCTTTTCTCTGCCATTTCTTTCTTCTTCCATTTCATCCTCCTTTTCATTGTTCTATTCTTCTCTTCTATTTTGTTCTTATTTACTAGCATTCTTCCAAACACTCATCTATTTCTTCTTCATCAATATTCAACTGTCTTCTCCATTTCTTCTTCCAACTAATGTTTTTCCATCTTCTCTAAACATTTTTTTTCCTTACTCGTTCTTTCCACTATTAACCTTTAACCAGCTTTCACTCACTCCCTTTTTCCTCCTCCTCCTTCTCCTCTTACTCCTACTCCTCCACCATCACCACCACCACAACCACATCCTCCTCCTCCTCGTACCATTCCACAGCCATTGTCTCCACACAGTCGCTCCATACTCCTTCCTTCCGCGATCAACCTTTAACCTCCTCCTCCTCCTCCTCCTCCTCCTCCTCCTCCTCCTCCTCCTCCTCCTCCTCCTCCTCCTCCTCCTCCTTCAGACAATTCCTTGCAGTCAGTTGCTCGCCTCGTCTCTGACCCACCGGAGGAGCGTGACTGGGGGTTTGATGCTCTCTCTCTCTCTCTCTCTCTCTCTCTCTCTCTCTCTCTCTCTCTCTCTCTCTCTCTCTCTCTCTCTCTCTCTCCTCTCTCTCTCTCTCCATTCACATGCCAAACATTTCTCCAGGGTTGATTTTTTCCTTTATTTTTAGTCTCTCTCTCTCTCTCTCTCTCTCTCTCTCTCTCTCTCTCTCTCTTGCTTGTTTGTTCCCTTTCCAGCTCTTTCATCTTTATTCTTTTCCATTTCTTTCCCTCTCTCTCCTCTCTCTCTCTCTCTCTCTCTCTCTCTCTCTCTCTCTCTCTCTCTCTCTCTCTCTCTCTCTCTCTCTCTCTCTCTCTCTCTCTCTCTCTCAAAAATATCAGACGAAAACTATTCGTTCTAGGAATTTCGACTTTCGTTTTTGCACACACACACACACACACACACACACACACACACACACACACACACACACACACACAGAGAGAGAGAGAGAGAGAGAGACAGAGAGAGAGAGAGAGAGAGAGAGAGAGAGAGAGAGAGAGAGAGAGAGAGAGAGAGAGAGAGAGAGAGAGAGAGAGAGAGAGAGAGAGAGAGAGAGAGAGATTAGCCGAAGGAGACGAAGCATAACATACAAACACGACAGATAATATCTATGAAGGAGAGGAGGTGGAAGCGGAGAAGGAAGAGAATAAGGAGGAGGAGGAGGAGGAGGAGAAGGAGGAGGAGGAGGAGGAGGAGGAGGAGGAGGAGGAGGAGGAGGAGGAGGAGGAAGACGAGGTAGAGAAGGAAGAGGGGGAGGAAAGAAAGAAAGAAGGAGGAGGAGGAATACAAAGGAATACAAAGAAAGCCAAACAGCAACACAGCTTCTAGTCCTTGTAGTGGTGTTTGGTAACTACTTCTAACTAGCTACAGGGAAGAGAGACAGGACAACACAGCAGAAGGCTCCTCCCCACCCACCACTCCCTGCAGCTTACGTTGTCGTGGAAATAGTTAGGAAAATACAATGCAGTATGGAAAGAAAACGGACGTGGTATTTTCATGGGAATGGACGAAGGGTATTGGAAGAGGAGGAGGAGGAGGAGGAGGAGGAGGAGGAGGAGGAGGAGGAGGAGGAGGAGGAGGAGGAGGAGGAGGAGGAGGAGGAGGAGGACGGAAGAGTACGTACTGTAATCTAAAGTAATTATTTCTAAACTACCTACGAATCATGGAGAGAGAGAGAGAGAGAGAGAGAGAGAGAGAGAGAGAGAGAGAGAGAGAGAGAGAGCCAGACTAAGTATTAACGACTTCCAAATCCATAGAAAGCCCTTATCCCTCCTACCCCAACGCCACCATCTCTCTCTCTCTCTCTCTCTCTCTCTCTCTCTCTCTCTCTCTCTCTCTCTCTCTCTCTCTCTCTCATGTATATTTTCCGAGCCACGTATCATGATATTCTTTTCTGTTAACAAGATTTACGAAAACTTATCCATAAACATTTTCTTTTCCGTACAAAGATTATTGCATATTTTTCAAGCGTAAGAGAGAGAGAGAGAGAGAGAGAGAGAGAGAGAGAGAGAGAGAGAGAGAGAGAGAGAGAGAGAGAATGTGGGATAAATGGTAGTGAAATTGTTGGTTATGATGGTAATAATAATAATAATAATAATAATAATAATAATAATAATAATAATAATAATAATAATAATAATAATAATAATGATAATAATAGTAATTACATGCAAGGAAGCAGTTAAGATTTGGCTTAATTGTAGAGCCTCGTCAAAATTACACTTTCTCCTCCTCCTCCTCCTCCTCCTCCTCCTCTTCTTCCTCTTTATCCTACTCCTCTTCCTCCTCTTCCCTTTCATTTATCTGACTCAGGCACACACACCACCTGCGTCTCTTCCTCCTCTTCCTCCTCCTCCTCCTCCTCCTCTTCCTCCTTCTCCTCTTCCTTCTCCTCCTCCTATTCCTTTCTTCTTATTATCATCTTCCTTTGTTATGTCTACCATTTCAACTGCGTTTTTCTCTTTTTTCTTCCTGAATTCTTTCCTCCTTCCTTTCTTCTCTTCCATTTCTCCATTTAATTTCTCTGTCTCCCTTCTTCTCTCTCTCTCTCTCTCTTGCTTTCTTTATTTCCTCTTTTTTTCTCTTTCTTCCTACTTACTGGTTTTCCTTTTCGTATTTATTTCGTCCCTTTTCTCCACTTTTCCCTTCCTTCGTTTCCTCTTCTTGTTTGTTTCCTTTTTCTTCTCTTCTTTACTCATGCCTCTTCTTCCTTCTTCTCTCTCTCTCTTCTCTCTCTCTCTCTCTCTCTCTCTCTCTCTCTCTCTCTCTCTCTCTCTCTCTCTCTCTCTCTCTCTCTCTCTCTCTCTCCAAACGTGCTATTTTTTTTTATTACTTTTCTAAGACGAATATTCTTTCCATTTTCTCATTTAAGTTTTTTTTTTCTCTCGTTTTATTTTATTCTTTCGGTTGCTTAATTAAGTTCCGTGACTCTCTCTCTCTCTCTCTCTCTCTCTCTCTGTAACTCCTTTCGTGCCATCTTTTCTTTTTTCTTCCCTTTCTCTTTTGCCTTTCCATCGCCTTTAGTTTGTTTCTATCTCTTCTTTGTTATTGTTTTCTATTTGTCTATTTACACAGTTACATGTCTATCTGTCTTTCCGTCTGTCTCTGTTCCTGTCTAGATAGATTTTGAAGGGAATTTTTTCATCCAGTTGTTATTCAGATTTAAGAGGAAACAACAAAATATTCTCTCTCTCTCTCTCTCTCTCTCTCTCTCTCTCTCTCTGTATACTTTCATTTAGGTTTCCATTTACAAGACTGCTAACATTTTGGCGTGTGTGTATGGTGTCACATCACAAACACGTTATTTCATTAGCTAATTCATACGATTCAGCCTTTTTCTGTAAATTCTTTGGCTTCATGATACAATTATTTACATCTAGGTGAGTGACGCATGAGTAAAAGGCGTAGATGTTGTAATTAATATCCATCCATGTATGATTAAAGACTTTGAATAATAATAAAGTCTGTCTGTTGAGCTGTCTGTCTATTTATCTGATTCTCTCTCTCTCTCTCTCTCTCTCTCTCTTCCAAACTATTTTTCATTGTAGGTATTAATGTATATAGGGATTAAATACACCAGTCAGTCAGTCAATTGGTCAGTCAGTCAGTCAACAATCCAATCATCCAAACAAACAATTAGCAATCACTTAACAAATCAGTCTCTCTCTCTCTCTCTCTCTCTCTCTCTCTGCCTCACCCGTCTATGAGCGGGAAGTCTCTCAGAAGCATCCTGGCGGAGGCGATGCGCTGCGGCAGGGCGGCCCCGGGATCCACGCGCAGGGCAAGAGGCACGCCCACCCCTACGCCCGCCGCCGCGCCTAGCACCAGCACCACGCACACCCATGCCCGCGTCCTGGTGCCAAGCCCGCCTTCTGTTGGGGAAAATGGGCGTGGTAAGTCAGTCAGTCTTTCCTTTATCTAATGGCATAAAAATCTATGTAAAAAAAAGTATGGAAGGATATTCTCTCTCTCTCTCTCTCTCTCTCTCTCTCTCTCTCTCTCTCTCTCTCTTCAAATATCTAAGTGAATGAAATAAATGATTGACACTATAAAGGGGAAGAGAGATATAAAAGGAAAGAATAAAAATAAAGAAAGATAGTAGAGGATAAGGGAAGATAAAAGGAAAGAAGAAAAGAAGAAAGGATAAAGGGAAAAAGAGGAGGAAAAGGAGGAGGAGGAGAAGGAGGAGGAGGAGGGTGGAAATGGGGAAGAAGTCACAGCATCTCTCTCTCTGTGTGTGTGTGTGTGTGTGTGTGTGTGTGTGTGTGTGTGTGTGTGTGTGTGTGTGTGTGTGTGTGTGTGTGTCCATGTCTCTGATAACAAAAATGAAAATTCTATTACAAAATAAAGAAAAATGCAAATGAAAAGGGCAAAAAACTTTTCATGCAACAAAGGAGATAAGGAAAACAATATTATGAAGGAAAATAATATTATGACAAAGGAAGAAACAATAATGCAGAAAAGATTAAAAGAAAGAAAAAGAGAGCAAAAACATCAGAAGCGACAAATTTGTAACAAGACTCTATTTATCTATTCATGAAACTCTCCTGTATTTTAATATTACCATTGTTCTCTCTCTCTCTCTCTCTCTCTCTCTCTCTCTCTCTCTCCACATACACTTGTCCTCTCTCCCACAACGCTCTTCCATCACCCTCTCTCCTCGTAGTCTTCCTCCTCCTCCTCCTCCTCCTCCTCCTCCTCCTCCTCCTTCTCCTCTTCTTCTTCTTCTTCTACCTTCTCCTCCTCCTCTCAAAAACATGTCACAGGTGTTTTCTGGGTCGCATCAAATTATTATATTGCGCTATCTCTCTCTCTCTCTCTCTCTCTCTCTCTCTCTCTCTCTCTCTCTCTCTCTCTCTCTCTCTCTCTCTCTCTCTGTCAGACTATATCAGGCAGTACAATAACACAATAACAGGATCGACACACACACACACACACACACACACACACACACACACACACACACACACACACACACACACACGATATGGTCAAGCTTCCATACTATAGTGAAAGAGGAGGAGGAGGAGGAGGAGAAAGAGGGGGAGGAGGAGGAGGAGGAGGAGGAGGAGGAGGAGGAGGAGGAGGAGGAGGAGGAGGAATGGTTTAATATATCTTCCCCAACCAGATCCTGTGAATATATGGCTTGAGAGAGAGAGAGAGAGAGAGAGAGAGAGAGAGAG
>NC_059281.1:8428300-8433300 GCF_017591435.1 Portunus trituberculatus
GAGAGAGAGAGAGAGAGAGAGAGAGAGAGAGAGAGAGAGAGATGAAGGAAGGAAGGAAGAAAGGAAGGAACGAAAGAAGGAAGGAAGGAAGGAAGGAAGGAAGGAAGGAAGGAACAGGAAGGAAGGAAGGAAGGAAAGGAGGAAAGGAGAGAGAGAGAGAGAGAGAGAGAGAGAGAGAGAGAGAGAGAGAGAGAGAGAGAGAGAGAGAGAGAGAAGAGTGTGAGAAGAGATTATCTTGCTTGGTGGGAATTGATCCAGACAGAAATACAAATAGGAATACAAACTGGAATAGGTAAGAGTGAGAATAGGAATACATAGGAATATACAGAAATAACACAGCAAAAATGAAAATATACAGAAAAAGAGAGATTTATAGGAGGAACGATACGAATAGGAAGAGACAGGGATAAGAATATTGGAATGACGAATATTGGAATGATAGGAATAGAAAAAAGAGGAAATAAATGAAAAATGAGAGAGAGAGAGAGAGAGAGAGAGAGAGAGAGAGAGAGAGAGAGAGAGAGAGAGAGAGAGAGGAAGGATTAGATAGTTCAGTAGATACTTTCTCCCTACACACCCGTAAGTCTCTCTCTCTCTCTCTCTCTCTCTCTCTCTCTCTCTCTCTCTCTCTCTAAGGTTGAGAGAGAAAGAAGTGTAAAATTCTGTTGATCATTTGCATGTGAGGAAGCAAACTTTCTCTCTCCCCCCTTCTCTCTCTCTCTCTCTCTCTCTCTCTCTCTCTCTCTCTCTCTCTCTCTGCTGTTTGTTTGTCAACCCCCGTCGCTCCCCTTCCCTTGTTTCCCTCACACCCTCCTTTTTTCCATGTTTCCTTCCCCTCTCTCCTCTCCACTCCTCCCACCTTCCCTCCTCCACCCTATTTCTTCCACTTCCCTTCACCCTACACTCCCCTCTCTTTCCCCATGCCTTTATTCTCCCTTCCTCCCTCCCTCCCTATACCGTCCTGTCATCTCTCTTCTCATAACCTTCATGTACCTTCCTCTCCCTCCCCTCTCACTCTTTCACCCTCTCCCATACCAAAGCGGGTCTCTACATATTTTCCTACACTCTATTTCTCTCCCAGTACTCTTTCTCTCGCTACTATGCAACTTTTTTCTCGCCTAACTCAACTTAACCTCACCTAACCTTACCTACTTGTGTTGTAAGTTATAGTGGAGAATCTTCCCAAGTGTTTGCTGTCACGGTTATGTGTCGTGTGTTCGCTCCTCTGGTTCCCCTGGTGTTTAATTATTCAGGGCTGAACTTCCTGGCTCGGTATAATGACTCGGGAAAAAACTGCCGCTGGGGTAATGAAAAAAAGGATTGCTACGTGGTGGAGAGGTGGAAAGGTGCTGGTGTTAATTTTTTTTTTTTTCTATAATTAAGGATTTGTCACGTGAAGGTATGTTGTTGTTGTTGTTGTTGTTGTTGTCTATAGCTTCACGTGTTCTTGTTTCTTATTTCTTGTGACTGGCATATAGGAGCCTTTGTTTTTCCTATTTTCTTAACCCTTCAGCACCATGACGCATTTTCATATCCATTCTGCTTACTATTCGGTGATTTTATACAGCTTCAGAAACTTATGTGGGGAATAAAATAGTGAAAACTCTGGTCCTTAATCTTCTGACCTTCCTCATGTCAATAAAATCGTCTAGTCATACACAAAACTCAAGGCAAAGCGTCTCAGTAATGAAAGAGTTAAAGGCATTACCACATGTAGCTCTATTTGCCTTCTTTTGTGTTCTCTTCTGGGTGTTTGGTGGAGAGAAAACTTCGTCTTTACTATCATTTCTTACAGGGATTGACACGTATCAGATTTTTTTTTTTTTTGTCATTCTTTGTGTTCATATTCTAATTGGTGGGGAGAAGTTTTTGTCTTTGCTATCTTTTACAAGGTTTGTCAAGTGTCGGTCTTCTGGTTTTGTTTGGCTTCCTTCATTTTCCATTTCCTCTTCCTGTGGGTGTTGGTGGGGAGAAGTCTTCATCTTTAGTGTCTCCAGTATGTCATGTCTTGTTTTATTAGTTATTACATTTTTCTCGTGTTTCGCTTGCCTCTGAATCTTTGCCTAGTTTTTCCTTGTTTTTCCTTGTTTTCTTTCCTTCTGGTCACTCTACTACTCAGTTAGCACTTCCAAAACTGAACTAAACTGGCAAACTTTTTTTTTTCTTTTTTCTTCTTCAAACTCTTTGTGTGATTAACTTTTCAGAAGCGGAAAGTTGAACATATCTTTCCTTTATTCATCCCACTTTTTTCTTTTCTTTTCGTGACCTATACCTCTTTTTATCTCTGTCTGGTAAAAGAAAGAGAGAAAGAAAGAGAGAAAGAAAGCTGGTAGTAGTAGTGGTGGTGGTGGTGGGTGGTGGTGGTGGTGGTGGTGGTGGAGAAAGAAAGAAAGAAAGAGAGAAAGCTGATGGTTGTAGTGATAGTGGTGGTGGTGGGAGAAAGAAAGAAAAAAGAAAGAAAGAAAGAAAGAAAGAAAGAAAGAAAGAAAGAAAAAGAAAGCTGGTGGTATTAGTAGTGGTGGTGTTGGTGGTGGTAGAGAAAGAAAGAAATAAAGAAAGAAAGAAAGAAAAAAAAAGAAGGAAAAGAAAGGAAAAAAAAAAGAAAGAGAAAAGAAAGAAAGAAAGAAAGAAAGAAAGTTGGTGGTACTAGTAATGGTAGTGGTGGTGGTGGTGGTGTTGTTGGAGAAAGAAAGAAAGAAAGAAAGAAAGAAAGAAAGCTGGTGGTAGTGGTGGTGGTGATGGTGGCGGTGGACAGGTAAACACGAATGATACAAAAGAATGCGTCACTTCACCTGGTGTTTGGGGAACCTCTAATCTATATCAACTCTCCCTCTCCTCTCTCTCTCTCTCCTCTCCCTCTTCCTCACCCTCTCAGCATCATGTCACAAGTCTCCTTTCTTCTTTTGACATGTCCCCATCACCACCACCACCACCACCACGACAACAACACAACAACAACAATAAAAACTACAGTCTCCTCCTCCTTCTCCTCCTCCTCTTCCTCTTTTTCCTCTTTCCTCCTCCTCCTCCTCCTCCTCCTCATTTTTCTTCCTCACCCTCCATTCTTGCGTTCTTTCCTCCTATGCCATTCTTCTCCCTTTTATGCGTTTCTCTATCTTCCCTCCCTTCCTCTTATTCTCCTCCTTCGTCTTCATCTCTCATCTCTCCCTCTTCCTTCACGTTCTCCATATCTCTCTCTTCCCTTTCCCTTCCATTTCCTCCTCCCTCATATCACCTCCTCCTCCTCCTCCTCCTCCTCTTCTTCTTCTTCTTTCTTCCCTCTTTCATACATCAATCTCCGTCTCCTCTTCTTCCTTTTTTTCTTCTTCTTCTTCTTCTCTCCACCTTATTCAATTTTAATTTCCCGTTCCATTTTGGTCCATCTCTCACTTTTGTTTCGTTTCTCCTGTCCTTCATTTCTTACACTTCTCATCCTTTAGCTCTTCCATCCCATTCCATCACTGTCTCTTACTTGTCACCTTCATCCATTATCCCTATCCACTTTCCCCTTAAACAATTTGTCCTGTTTCATTTCCCCTTATCCATCACTTCCCTCTCCCTCTCCCCTCTCCCACCTCTCCCTTATTAACTCTACATCCCGTCCCCTTCTCTCTTATTCTTCTTCCCTTCACTATTCTCACTAACTCCTCCTCCTCCTCCTCCTCCTCCTCCTCCTCTCTTACTAACTCCCATCACTTCTTAATCCTCCCTTCAAGTGTTGTTGCTCCCCTCCCTTACCTTTCGTCTTGGTAGTGGGGGTGGAGGGGTGGGAGGGGTCGCTTGGGGGGTCCTGTAGCTCCTGTTCCTTGGTGGGGGAGGGGCCCAAGTAAGTGGAACAGCCGTTTGTGAGCCGCGGCGCCGTGCCCTTCTGCAGGAGAAAAAAGGGAGGTTAGAAGAGGAGGAGGAGGAAGAGGAGGAGGAGGAGGATATGTTGGCGAAGATGATGATGATAAGGATAAAGAAGGGGAAGAGAAAGAAGAAACAAGTCAGAAGGAGAAGGAAGAGGAACAAAATAACAAGAACGAGAGGAACGAGAATAAGATAAAAAGGATAAGAAGAAGGATAAGAACAAAACGATGATGATGAGGAGGAAGAGCAGGAGAAAAAAAAAAAAGAACAAAAATAAGACCAAAAAAATAACAACAACAACAACAAAAAGAAGGAGGATGAGGAGAAGGATAAAAAGGAGGAGGAGGAAGAAGAGGAGAAGAATTAGATAGGTTCATATAGGCTGATCAAATAACACGAGGTCTATTTCTTGCTTGGCTGGAAACATATCCTACCTAACTATTTGGAAAGAAGATTGTACAACACGAGGAGGAGGAGGAGGAGGAGGAGGAGGAGGAGGAGGAGGAGGAGGAGGAGGAGAAGAAAATAGGGGTAATAACATAAATTGATAAAGATAGACACGACATTCTTCAGTAAACGAGTAAAAGAAGATCAAAGATAAGATGAAAGAGGAAGAAGAGGAGAAGGCGAAGGAGGAAGAGAAGAAACACACAGGAACACGAAGGAAGATCTAAACTATCCATTCTAAAGGAGAGAGAGAGAGAGAGAGAGAGAGAGAGAGAGAGAGAGAGAGAGAGAGAGAGAAGAGAAGAGAAGAGAAGAGAGGAGAGGAGAGGAGAGGAGAGAGAGAAGAAAGAAAAGAGAAAAGAGAGAGGAGAGGAGAGGAAAAGAAGAGAAAAGAGAGAGGAGAGGAGGAAAAGAAAAAGGAGAGAGGAAAAGAAACGATAAAAGGAGAGAGGAGAGGAGGAAAAGAAAGAGAAAAGGAGAGAGAGAGAGAGGAGAGGAAAAAGAAGAAAGAAAAGGAGAGAAGACGAAGGTAGGGGGAGTGAGGAGGAAAGGAGGAGAGAGAGGAAGGAAGGAGTAAGGTGAGAAGAAATATGGAGGAAGGAAAGACAAGTTATATACGAGACGTTTTAATGGCAGGAATAAAACGATACAGGAATGAGACAGGTACTGCTTCAAGAGGGAGGGAGGGAGGGAGGGGAGGGACA
>NC_059281.1:8438300-8455800 GCF_017591435.1 Portunus trituberculatus
TCTCTCTCTCTCTCTCTCTCTCTCTCTCTCTCTCTCTCTCTCTCTCTCTCTCTCTCTCTGTGTGTTTTGATCGAATATCTTATACCAGCGGACTTTCGTGCAAGAGTGGAAAGGAGGGAGGGAGGGAAGGAGGGAAGGAGGGAAGGAAGGAGGAGGAGGAGGAAGGTACGAGGGATTGAAGGACAGGAGGGAGGTTGGGCGGGAAGGATGGAAGAAGTAAAAATAAGAAGAAAAGGAGGGAGGGAAAGAAGGAGGGAAACAGCAAGGGAGGCAAGGAGAGAGGATGGATAGAAGAAAGGAAGGTAGCATGAGAAGAGAAGGATAGATAGAGAGAGGGAATAAAAGAGTGAAGAAGACAGGAGGGAAGGAAAGAATGGAAGAAGTAAAGGAAAAAAGAAAAGGAGAGAGGGATGGAAGAAAGGAGGGATAGAGAGAGAGAGAGAGAGTGAAGGGGGAGAGGATAGATGGAAGAAAGGACAGAATGAGGAGAGAAGGATGGATAGAGGAAGAATAGAAAAGAATAACGTTAGAGAGAGAGAGAGAGAGAGAGAGAGAGAGAGAGAGAGAGAGAGAGAGGAAAGGATGGAAGAAGTAAAGGAAGAAGAAAAGAGAAAGGGAGGAAAGGAGGAAAGGAAGGAAGGAGTGAAGGAGGGAAGGAGGGAGGGAGGGAGGGAGGAGGAGAGCTGCATGGTTTCAAAATTATGCTACACGGCTCGTATTATCCTCGCTTCCAACCTGCATAGTAATGGCGATGTGTCTGTCTGTCTGTCTGTCTGCCTGTCTGCCTGTCTGTCCATCTGTCTGTTTTGAAGCCTTCCTCGCACCTTCGTCTATCTTTCGGCGGCAGGTCAACAATGATAATAATATTCACAGTTGTTATTACTTTTGGCAGTTAATATGATTCTAGCTGCAGTAAACCTTCAGTAATTGATCTAATTTACATTATTTTTTCTCTTCAAGCTGGTTTTTTTTTTTCATATTTTGCTATTATTGTATTTTTTTTTCTGTATTGCGCTTTACAACGTTCATTTTATCTCTTTATTTACGTACTTTCTTCTCATATTTCATCTCTCCTTCCTGTTCTTTATCTCTTCCATATTTCTTTAATGTACATTCAAATTCCTCTTCTTCTTTTTCACACTCTCTATTTCTCTTTCTCTTCCTCTCTGCTCTGTCTCAGCCATCCATCCTTCTTTCTATTACTTCCTTTATTTCTTCCTCTCTTCCATCTACATACATCAGCTCTCCCTCTCTCTCTCTCTCTCCCTCCTTCACCCTCTTGTACAACGCATCTCCAACCTCTTCCTCCTCCTCCTTCTCCTCCTCCTTCTAAATCCCTTGTCCTCCTATCTTCTCCTGCATTCTCCCTCCCTCCCTCTCCCTCCTTCTCTGTCCCTTCTCTCAAATCCCTCTCTCTCTCTCTCTCTCTCTCTCTCTCTCTCTCTCTCTCTCTCTCTCTTTCCTATTATTTCTTCTTTCAATCTCCTCTCTCCTTTTCCTTCATCGTTTCCTTATTTCCTTTCTTTCCCTTCCTTTCCCTCTTCTTTTCCTTCTTATTTCTTTTCCTTCTTCTTTTCTTTCTCCCTATTTCCTTCATTCTCTTTCCCCTGTCTCCCATTCTCCCCTCCCCTTGCTTCTCTTCCTTTCCTCCTCCCTTTTCCCCTCGGCAGCGCATTTCATAACGGAGTCCGCCTTTCCCCCCCCCTTCTCTCTCTCTCTCTCTCTCTCTCTCTCTCTCTCTCTCTCTCTCTCTCTCTCTCTCTCTCTCTCTAGGGAGGAGAATCTCGTGTCACTTTCGCAGTCACAATCGGATTCAGCGAGAGAGAGAGAGAGAGAGAGAGAGAGAGAGAGAGAGAGAGAGAGAGAGAGGCGGGGGATGAGGTAACATGACAAGCAATGGACAAGATGCAGGAGGATCGAGAAAATGAAGAAAAATGGAGGGAAACAAGGAGGAGAGAGAGAAGAGAAAGGAGAAAGAAAGGAAGGGAAGGAAGGGGGAAAGAAAGAAAGAAGGATGAGGATATTGATGATGATGGTAATAATAATGATGATAATAATGTGGTAATGATGATGATGATTATGATGACGACGATGGTAATGAAAAAGAAGAACAAGAAGAGGAAGAGGAAGAAGAGGAGGAGAAAGGAGGAGCAGGTGGAGGTGGAGAAAGAGAAGGAGGAAGAGATAGAGAAGGATTACATGATCATTAACATCTCCAGAGAGAGAGAGAGAGAGAGAGAGAGTTCAAACACTGCACTAATCTTCAACACAACAAAGGATTGGAAAGCAACAGATTGTGAGCGAGCATGGCAGCATTCAATCACTCCTCCTCTTCTTCCTCCTTTTCCTCCTCCTCCTCTTCCTCCTCCTCTTCTATTTTTTCGTTCTTTTCTCTCACCTTTTAATTTTTACCTTCATTCTCTTCTATTTTCGTCACTGATGAAGAGAAGAGAAGGAAAAGAAGGAAGGGAGGGAGGAAGGAAGAAGGGAAGGGATGGTGAAGAATGAAGGAAAAGAGAATAAAAAAGAATGAAAATGAAAAAAAAAGGAAAGAAGGAGACTAGGAGTAAAAAAAAAAGAAGCAAGGAAAGCAGGAGGAGTGAATGAAGGGATGGAGGAAGGAATGAAGGAAAAGGAAAGGAAAAAAGAAGGAGTGAATGAAGGGATGGAGGAAGGAATGAAGGAAAAGGGAAGGAATAAAAGAAATGAAAGAAGAGGTAATGAGAAACTCTGATTGGTCAGCTGAGAGAGTGCGGAGGTTTTTTTCCGCCTTCCTATTGGTCCGTTTCTGTTAGTGAGAGGTCCAATTACCTTCTTCTTCCTCTTCTTCCTCTTCCTCTTCCTCCTCCTTCTCCTTCTCCTCTTCTCCTTCCTCTAGCACTTTTTTTCCTTTCCCTAAACTCTCTTTGCAAGTGTGTGTGTGTGTGTGTGTGTGTGTGTGTGTGTGTGTGTGTGTGTGTCTGTGTCTGTGTGTGTGCAAACCTTCCCTGAAAAGATGACTGGAAAATATGCAAATTAGTTTTGTATACATTATTTACGTTGGTTGGTCTATACACACACACACACACACACACACACACACACACACACACACACACACACACACACACACACACACACACACACACACACACACACATTATTTATACGTCAATCAATGCAAATCTCTAATGAATGTAAAATCTCGACGAAAAAATATAAAGAAGAGGGATTTATTCAACAATACATCATTTTCCTTCATAAATAACCTTGCAAATACCTCTTCTTTTTCCTCTCTTTTCTTTTTTTCCTCCTTTTTCTTTATTTGTTTCCATTCTATTCATTTTCCCTCCTTTCGTTAGCGTTATTTTCATTTCCTTTTGTCTATTTAGTTTTTTTTTTCTTTCTTTTCCATCTTCCTCTTTCTCCTTATTTTCCTATTCTTCCTCCTCTTCCTCCTCCTTCTCCATTTTCTTCTTTATCTTTTCGACATATGTTACTTGTCAACCTCCTCCTCCTCCTCCTCCTCCTCCTCCTCCTCCTCCTCCTCCTCTCCTTCATCATCATCCCACTACTTTCCCATCATAATTTGTCTTCCTCCTCCTCCTCCCTCCTCCTCCTCCTCCTCCTCCTCCTCCTCCTCCTCCTCCTCCTCCTCTTCCTCTTCCTCCACCCCTTCCCTCCACCTATCACCCCGTCAAGTTATCTTTCCCTTCCCTACTTGTTCATCTCTCTCTCTCTCTCTCTCTCTCTCTCTCTCTCTCTCTCTCTCTCTCTAAGACAGTTAACGTTAAAAGCCTCGGTAACATGAACTTCCTCCTCCTCCTCCTCCTCCTCCTCCTCCTCCTCCTCCTCGACCTCCTCCTCTTCTCCTCTTGTCTCCTTTCTAAGCTTTATTTCCTTTACATGGCTACAAGTTTCCAAAAGACACACACACACACACACACACACACACACACACACACAGAGAGAGAGAGAGAGAGAGAGAGAGAGAGAGAGAATGATTCAATATTTCCCTTGAGATCGACACAAAATTTGAAAAATATTACAGATGGAAATTCTTGCTTTGAGAGAATAAGAGAAGAGTTATCGGCAGAAAGTCTCTCTCTCTCTCTCTCTCTCTCTCTCTCTCTCTCTCTCTCTCTCTCTCTCTCTCTCTCTCTCTCTCTCTCTCTCTCTGTACCTGTCGTTCTCTATGTGTATTAAAACATCCACCTTTTGTCTGTCTGTCTGTCTGTCTGTCTGTCTGTCTGTCTGTCTGATTGTATGTTTATATTTACCAGGAAACTTGTGTGTGTGTGTGTGTGTGTGTGTGTGTGTGTGTGTGTGTGTGTGTGTGTGTGTGTGTGTGTGTGTGTGTGTGTGTGTGTGTGTGTGTGTGAGCGCGTTTGAACTGTCTCGTGTCTGACCTGTTATATGCTACACTGTTCCCCTTCCCCCCACCCTCCCCACCCCGCGAAACACCCACACACCTACACCTACCCCTACCCTCCCTCAATCAGCCCCCACACACACACCTGCAGACCCACACACCTGCAGGGCTTCCTCTTTGGTGCACGCCTTCATGTCCTTCACTTGTTTTTATTCTAAGGGGGGAGGGAGATGGACAAGATTGACTTTTTGGGGAGGTGGACGTGGGGAGGGGGAGAATGATGGGGGAGTGGGGGGGAGAGGAGATTGGTGGTGGCTGGGGAAATGTTCCTCTTCTCCTTTTTCTTTCCTTTTTTTTTTTATCGTGGGGAAGAACAAGTCAGGTTGGATTTGGTTTGGGATGCAGTGCTTGTTTTCCTTCCCTTTTTTTTATTTTCTTAGGTGAGAGAAGGTAGAAGGTGGGGTTGTATTGTTAGTGGGTGTAGGTTAATGGTTGGGGATGGTGGAGGTTGGGAGAGTTATGTATATATACTATCTTAAAGAGGAAAGAGGTTGGTGAGGTTGGTTAAGTTTATTTTTTGAAGGTAAGGGGAAAAGGAAAAGGTTGTGGAAACTTGTAATGGGGAAAGAGAAGAGGAAAGGAGAGAAAAATAGATGGGGGATAGGAGAAGATGGAGGGTAGAAGAGGAGAGATGGAGGAAAGGAGGAAATGTAACATGAACGAAAAGAGGAAAGGAAAGATAAAGGAAAAGAAAAGAGGAAAGGTGGAGGAAAGGAGTAAAGGAGAAATGGAAGAAGAGGAAAGATGGAGGAAAAAACAGAGGAGGAAAAATTTTGGGAAGATAGTTGGGGGAAAGTTTGGGGGAAGGAAAATGGAAAATAATATTGAAGAAAAGATAAACTCAGATATTTCATGTGGTGGAGGCGGTGGTGGTGGTGGAGCAGGTATAGGGAACCACACACCACAGCCTCCACACGCCCACACCCCCAGGACTTCCACTCTCACACACACACACACACACACACACACACACACACACACACACCTGTCTTCTCTATCCTCCTGCACTAATAACTTTTGACAGTCCATCTATCTGCTCCTTTACAAATTCATCCATGGATCAATCCGTCTATATTTTTGTGTATCCATCCAGTCATCCATCTATCTCTTCATTTCTCTAGCCTAGAATACCTGTTCCAACCTAACCCAACCTAACTAAACCTGTTCCAACCTAACTAAACCTGATCCAACCTAACGTAACCTAATCCAACTCAACCCAACCCATCTATAACAAACTAAAATTAACTATCCACTAATCTACCTGTATGTCCCTTCCCTATTCCTCCTCCTCCTCCTCCTCCTTCTCCTCCTCCTCCTCCTCCCAGCGGACACTCGGCAAACAAACAAATAGACAGAACTCCGAGGCAGACGAAACTCCCAACACAGAAGAATAATTAATCTTTCCAAATGAGACGGGAGGGAACACTGGGGGGAGAGAAGGAGGGAGGGAGGGAAGGAGAGAAGGAGAAAAAGGGAGAGAAATGGAAGGAAAGAGGAAGGAGGAGGGAGGAGTAGAAAAGGAGGAAAGAAATATTGGAGGAAAAGGAGAAAGAAGAGGAAGTAAGGAGTAAGAGCGTGAAGGCAGAGGAAAAGTGAAAATGAGGAATAAATGAAGGAATGAAGGAAGGAATGAAGGAAAGAAGAAAAGGAGGAAAAACTGAAGGAGTCAGGAAAGTTAGGAAGGTAGGATGGATGGAAGGAGGTCAAAAGGAGGGACGAAGAAAGGAAAAAAGACGAGGAAAGGAAAGAGGTGTGAATGAAGGAGAAAAAGAAGGAAATCAAGGAGAAGAGTAAGCTAAAAAAAAATGAAGGAGGATGGAGAGAGAGGGAAGCAAAGAAGGACAAATAGAGTAAGTAAAGAAAAGGAGAGGAAAAGTAAGAAATGGGAGGAAAAGAAAGGAGCAACCAGGAGAGATGAGGAAGAAGAGAGGGAAAATGAAAAAGGAGGAAGGAACAGTCTCTCTCTCTCTCTCTCTCTCTCTCTCTCTCTCTCTCTCTCTCTCTCTCTCTCTCTCTCTCTCTCTCTCTCTCTCTCTCTCTCTCTCTCTCTCTCTCTCTCTCTCTCTCTCTCTTATGACTTCGCTTCTTTCCCTGTCAAGTTATTTTCTCTCCCTTCTGTCTTCCTTCCCATCCTCCTTCCTTTTCCCCCTTACCTCCCTCCTTTCCTCCTCTTCCTCCCTTCCTCCCTCCTCCCTCCCATCACTTGTCCGTATGTCAGAACAAGGGAGACTAAAGGTGAGATACAACAGGGAGGAGGAGGAGGAGGAGGAAACTAACAGAGACAACAGGTGCTGAGATGACAGAAGAGGAAGAGGAGGAGGCGGAGGAGGGAGGAGGAGGAGGAGGAGGAGGAGGAGGAGGAGGAGGAGGCTATTCTTACCTCCACACATCATCTAAAATTCGGTGAAGAAAGGAAGAGGGAGAGAGAAGAGAGAGAGAGAGACTGTCACTTATTTAGGAGGAAGACCGTGATACCTGGAAGTTATTACTAGGAAGAGGAGGAGGAGGAGGAGGAGGAGGAGGAGGAGGAGGAGGAGGAGAAGAAGGAGAGGGAGGAGGAGGAAGGGTACATAGTATACACCATAAAAAAACAAAGAGTGTCTTCCTCTCTCTCTCTCTCTCTCTCTCTCTCTCTCTCTCTCTCTCTCTCTCTCTCTCCACACGACAGCCATTCTTTTTTTTCACTCTACAAATCCATCCAATAATAATAATAATAATAATAATAATAATAATAATAAATAATGATGATAGTAATAATAAGGTAATGAACTAATTAGAAACACTAATTAGCAAATACCATGAAATCAAGCGCGACACCACACACACACACACACACACACACACACACACACACACACACACACACACACACCATGTACTCCCACAAAAAGTAAAGTGTATTCCGAGGAATTCTAAAAACCCGCGTAGATTTGTAACACACCTGGAAAAAAAGTACAGGTATTGTGCTGGTTTTACACGGGATGAGCGGAGCAGGTGGAGGTGGTATAGCACTGTACTATAATGAACAATGGACGACCAGAACACAATGCACTCGTGTCTACTGCTCATCATTTTTTTCCCCCTCCCTCAACCTCAACCCTTTCATCGTCATCTGGTTCATCCATTCTCCTACATAACTTTTAACTTCGTCTTTCCTTTTTTTCTCTTATTATTTATTCTATTTTTCATTCTCTTTCCTTACTCTTTATTTTATTTTCTATTTTTTTTCATTAACCTCATCAAATTAACTCCCATTTGCCACATTTTTATTTTCCATTTTGGTTATAAGTCAGGTTAGGTTGGGTTAGGTTAGGTTAGGTTACACTAGGTTAGGAGGAGTTGGGTTAGGTTATACTAGGTTGGGTTAGGTTAGGTTAGTTTACTCTAGGTTAGGTTAGGTTAGGTTAGTTTATGCGAGGTTAGGTTTACTCTAGGTTAGGTTAGGTTGGGTTAGTTTATGCGAGGTTAGGTTGGATTAGGTTAGGTTAGGTTAGGTTAGGTTGGGTTGGGTTGGGTTGGGTTAGGTTAGGTTAGGTTGGGTTGGGTTGGGTTGGGTTGGGTTGGGTTGGGTTAGGTTGGGTTAGGTTAGGTTAGGTTAGGTTAGGTTGGGTTGGGTTGGGTTGGGTTGGGTTCCTGTAGTGCCACTTTTACTAGAGACATTCGAGGTGGCATCAGTGTGACCTCCTGGCATTAGTTTGTGGTGACATGAAATCTTCCCCTTGAAGACCAATAGTTTCTTTTTGTGGTTTCTTTTCATTTTTTCATTCTCTTTGTGATGGCAAAGTTGAAGGATCAGTATTTCATTTTTTCCTCCGCACATGAATTACCGCCGCACAAACAAAGCGTCTCCAGAATACACGCCACAAGGAAAAAGAAAGAAAAAATGTTGGATAGGATCTCGTGGTGCAGTGCCAACACACACCTCGCCTCTCACTGTACTGCGCTAATGATGGCATTATTCATTTTATTTTATTTACTTCTTTTTTGGGGAATCGAATTAATTATCGTCGCACAGACAAAGCATCTCCCGAATACCAAAAACTGCAGAACACTCAATAGGTCCAGGCGCACAATACGAACACTCACTCTGTCTCTTAATGCGGCAAGTCCGTGGTATATATTAACATTTTTTTTTTCATTTTTACGTTAATTATCGTCACACAGACAAAGGATCTCTGGAACATCAGAAAAAAATTATACAGAACACTCAATAGATCTAATGATATAATGAAAACACGCAGATCTTTAATGACAGCACGATCCCAGTCATCAAGTCTCGTAATGGCAACAGAAGCAAGCGTGGGTACTGCTACCACATCACGCGCCATGCAGTGACTTCCAGATTATACCGAAGCAATAACTACCAATACCAACACACACACACACACACACACACACACACACACACACACACACACACATGCACTCCTCCTCTCCTCTCTCCTCTCTCTCTCTCTCTCTCTCTCTCTCTCTCTCTCTCTCTCTCTCTCTCTCTCTCTCTCTCTCTCTCTCTCTCTCTCTCCGATATCAGCTCATTCACACAGGCAATGGGAACTAACCTATGAATAATAAATGATAACAAAACACTAAATAGATCCACTGATATAACACGGTTAGGCAGCAAGACCACCACCACCACCACCACCACCCTTCTCTCCTCCAACCCTTCGTTCGTTCCTCCTTCCTTCCTCTGATACCACTCCATTCGTAATTGCAGCAAACATACGATCATTTAGCCCCCTGAACCCTATTGCTTTCTCATGACTTTAGTAGCAGTAGCAGAACCAGAGACCCCTTACCTCCCCCGAGCCTCGAAGCAAGAGTAGCGCAGCGAGGCGTGACAGGCGGACTGGCGGGGAAACAGACGTAACTTATTCCAGCTCCCAATTACAAGAGGCACCGTGACGAAAGTTTGGCTCCGATATCCGCCACGTCCGAGCTCTTTCCCGGGGCAGCTTCATTCCATTACCGCGAGTTACCGTATCAGTTTGTATATCGAGTAGAATTTATAATTGAATGAGGAGGGTTGGCCGGCGCACGAAGACACGAAGAAGGAGAAAGAGAAGCAAGAGGAGAAGGATGAAGAGAAGGAGGAGTAGGAGGAGGAGATGGAGGTTTTACGAAGCAAGATGTGGAAGAGGAGGTAGTGTGAACATGTTTCAGGGAGAGAGAGAAGGAAGGAGAAGAGGACGAGAAAGGGGAGAAAGAGGAAGTAATATAGATAGGTTTGGAGGAGAAGGAAAGGATCTAAAGTGATGCGGGAAAGAAAGAGGAGGAGGAGGAGGAGGAGGAGGAGGAGAAGTGGCAGTGAAGATGGGATGGTTAAACGAGGAAAGAGTATATACTTGGAACTGAAGAAGGAGGACGAGGACGAAGACGACGACGACGAAGACGACGACGAGGAGGGGGAGGAGGAGATGGAGGAAGAGGAGGAGGAGGAGGAGGAAGAAGAATGGAGTGAAACAAAGTGGACAATGAGGAGAAGGGGAGGTGGTGGAGTGGAATGAAGCGGAAAAGACGAGAGGAGAGGAATGAAGGAGGAAGAACGAGGGTCGAAAAGGAAGAAGAGGAGGAGGAGGAGGAGGAGGAGGAGGAGGATGAAAGGTGTGAAAATGAAAGGATGAAAGTGAGGGAGAGGAGAGAAGAAACCAAGAAAAGGAAGAAGAGAAAGAAGGAATGGAGGAAAAGAAGATAAAAAGGAAAGAACAACACATCTCTTAAGAAACTCATCGAAAATCTATTGATGTGTTCAGAGAGAGAGAGAGAGAGAGAGAGAGAGAGAGAGAGAGAGAGAGAGAGAGAGAGAGAGAGAGAGAATTTGCTGACTAATTAATGAAGTGATTTACGAGTTACCTGAATGATTGGTATAAGACACGAAAACATCAAAAATCAAAACACACAAAATAGTAAAAAAAAAAAAAAAAGAAAAACATAACCAAAACAAATAAAGCAGTATGGAAACAAAGTCACGAACAGGAGCAACACATTTCAAACTTCCACCTACTAAACATTTTTTTTTTTTTTTTAGGGAAGAGTGAATGAGAGGAGTTTTTTGCCTTTTTTTCCATCCTTTTCCTTGGTTTCCTTGATTAGTTTCCTTACATGCACGAAAGAGAGAGAGAGAGAGAGAAAGAGAGAGAATGTTTTCCGTACTACACTTTCCTTCACTTCATTTACTTGTCCGTGTCTGTTTCTTTCCCTTCAGTATCCAGCAGCGCTCAGTCACTCAGTAAGCCACTCAGTAAAAACGTAAAGAGGAACTACATTGAATCCTGAGCGCTGGGTAAGGTTGATTGCACCTGCTACCATGGACTGGGTGAGCAACAAAGCATGTCTATCTGGATACAGCATGAAGTAAAAGTAGCCAGGTTCATTTTTCACCGCTTTCACATTAACTTGTTTTTTGGATCAGCGAGATTAATCAACGTTGGGTCTTGTTAGTATACTTCTGAAACCTGTACTATTTTCAAGGGTCTCTAGTTTTCTTTTTCTTTTTTTTTTATTTATACCATGTGGGCTTTTCACGGGAAGTTTCTGGGCTAAAGGGGATACTTTTTGTGGTACTTCCTATCTCAAAGCCCACCCGCTAGGAAACCGTTGCCCCGAGTGAGGAAGCCCAACCTACACTCGGACCGTGGACAGGATTCGAACCCGTGCGCTTGAAGACCCCTCGGACCCCAAAGCACGCATGGTTCCACTGTACCACGGCGGCCCCCGAAGTTGAAGTGACGCTGATTTTTAAGGGTGTTTCTGTAATTCTAATGCCATGTTAACAATTTTTCGCATTACCTATATGAGAAATTACTTTTAGAACTCGGCTAATTGTCTCTGTGACTCTTAAGAAATGGTCGTTGTGAGAGAAGGAAGTGTTTTTGAATATGGCGCTTGAATGGGTGACCGTGTGTGAATACTGAATGTTACTCATGTTAGTTCAGATTCCAAGACTGAGAATGTACAGACAGGCAGGCATCCAACAAAAATCAGGACTTTAAACCCATCAGTACCTTAACGCATTTCCATATTCATTATTCTTACTATTAAGTGACTTTATACAGCCTCAGAACCTCATGTGGGGAATTAAGATAGTGAAGATTCTGGCCATTAATCGTCTCACCTCCACAGACTCTTCCTAATGCCAATAAAATGGTCTAATCGTACACAAATCTCAAGGTAAAAAAGTGTCCCAGTGTTGAAGGGGTTAACAGGATTCAAATTGAGGACTTTTTGCATTACATTCCGACGCGCTACCAACTGAGCTACCACACTCACTCAAAGCCCAGACACTCACGGACTTGAGGCTTACGGCGCACCATTACTGTTACTCTTCCTCACTCCTCAGCTTGTCAGAAGGAGAGAAGAAGCTACAAACAAGCTGTGAGACTCTTACCGAAAAGTTGCCGTATCCTAGGTGATCACAGGAGCACTGGCAGCGAAGGATGTGCTCTTGTATGTCAGTGGGAAGGTCCTCAAGACTCCTACTCATCCTTCTTGAGCCTCCAGACCCGCTTTGACGACCACATCCTCCCGCGCCGCCTCCCGCTGACGAACCGACCTGTTGATAGATAGATAACTAGATAGATAGAGGTGAAGAGAGATGCGGGTGAGTCAAGTAAGTAGATCGGGAAGTGGAAAATGAGTGTTGGGTTAGAAGGTTGATTGACTTTTCCGAGGGGTAACAAAAATGAGAGGGAAATATAGGCCCACTGAGGTGCTAGTCCCAAGTGAGTGTATAGTGAGTGTATGAGTGACTATGATTTAACTAACTGGTTGAATGAGTGAATGATTGATTTTTTTAACCGACTGACTGGCTGCTGGTTTCACTGACTGACTGAATGACTGGTTGACTGGTTGCTTAGCTGACTGTCTCATTAATAATCTGATTAACTAACAAAATTATTAACTAATCAATTGACTGACAGACTGACGGACGACACGAACTAATAAATTAATGACAGAATAAACTAACGTATGAAAGAATAAAAGAGCAAATGACTGAGGGAAAGAAGGAAGGAAGGAAAGATCCACAAAAGAAGGAAGTTTGTGTCTTTCTTCTTGATTGAGAGACGGACAGAAGGAAAGTCAAGGTGTCTTATTGCCTTCCTTCCTTTCCACCTGACTGACTGACTGACTGACGGAAGGATTAAATGATGGATTGACTGGGGAGAGTGAGGGAGGAAGTGCCTCGCTGAATGAAAGACTGATTGGCCGGGCAGGTAACTGGTTGACTGGATGACTGATAGGATGGATGACGAACCAGATGACTAGCTGGATGAGGGATAAGGTTAACTGCATGACTGACTGGATAACTGATGGGTGTGGGTAATTGCGTGACTAAATGAATGACTTAGATTATGACACGTGAGATGACAAATCGTAAGACAAACTAAATGACTGACTGTGTTACTGACTGACTGACTGACTGACTCACGGCGGACATGGAGGCGTGCCTGACGGGTGGCGAGGACTCGTAACCAGCAGGGGCGTCCACGGGCCACACCTCCTCCTCCCTGTCGCCGGCAGCGTCATCGTCGTCGTCAGGCGCCGCTGAGTCGCCCCCTGCCAGACACGCCAGGTCGGGGGCCACAGCGTAGTACCCGAGAGAGAGATCCGCTTCCTGCCACTGCCGCCCCTCGGGACACGCCCCTCGAGTGTCCGTCACGTCAGGGCGGGCGTAGCGCACCCTGGGCCGCGTCTCCAGCAGCGCCCTCGTGTCCTGAGTGCCGCAGGCGTCCTCAGGGGTGGCGTAGGTGGCGGCGAGGGGTCTGGGGGACGCAGGAATGGTCGTGGTCATGGCGGGCCGTCAGCGCCAAGTTACGCCAAACGCATGACGGTCCGCCGGGGACTTTTGGGGGGCTTCACGCTAGCGAGGGGCGGAGGGGGGCAGTGGGGCGGGGCGGGGGTGTGGCGTCATGGTGGCGTGTGGCCCCTGGGAGAGGAGGTGCATCTCTGGTGGTGGTGGAGTGACTGGGGGGAGACAAGACGCCTCTCCACTGGTCATGGCGACGCCCGCATCACCAAGAGGAACGAAGGCAGGAGGAAGGCAGAGAGGAGGGAAGAAAGAAAGGAGAGGAAGCAAGGAGAAAGGGAGGCAAGGAGGATGGGAGGTAAGGAGGAGAGAAGGTAGGGAGGATGAGAAGCAGGGAGGAAGGGAGGAAGGGGAGAGAGGTCACGTTCCTATTGCAGGGAAAGGGAGGGAAGGGAAGGGCGACGGAAGGGATCTGAAGTATGGGGGGAAAACTGACGCAAGGGAATATCAGTGAAGGGAACGAGAGAGAGAGAGAGAGAGAGAGAGAGAGAGAGAGAGAGAGAGAGAGAGAGAGAGAGAGAGAGAGAGAGAGGAGTAAACACTTGAATAAAGAAAAGAAAATAAACACACCACCACCACCACCACCACCACCACCAACGACACCACTAAGACATGAGGAGTCCTTGGGGTGCTTCTGGGGAGTCCTTGGGGGGTCCTTCAGAGTCCTACCAGGGGAGGGGGAAAGTGTAGGATCGCTCAGGATTTTCCAAGCTTCCTCGCTGCCTCAATCTGTGGGGAAGGAAGAGGACAGGATTAACGAAGAGCAGGAGGAGGAGGAGGAGGAGGAGGAGGAGGAGGAGGAGGAGGTAACGAAGTGGAAGGGAAAGAGAAGGAGCAGATTAACGAAGAGTAAGAGGAAAACCAAAGGAGAAGGAGGAGGAATACATAGGAAAGACGAGTGACAGGAGGAATTGCGACCTATGACGAGGTCACTCATTCACTATTACTACATTTATAATAAGCTATATACTTAGTAAGAGGCAAGGAAAGAACAGATAGCAGAGAGAAGGAGGAAGAAGAGGAAGAGAAGGAAGAGGAGAAGGAGGAGGAGAAGGAGGAGGAAGAAGAAGAGGAGAAAGAGGAAAAGGAAGAGAAAAAGGAGGAGGAGGAGGAGGGGGAGAGGAGGAAGAGGAAGAAGAGGAGGAGGAGGTGGTGGAAGTGGTGGTGCTGAAAGAAAAGAAGGAAGACGAGTAGGTATAAAAAATAAGAAAGACAACCACGAATACCCAAAACTAGAAAAAAACGTGAAAAAAAAACGTGAAAAAAAACCGGAAAAACAAAAACCTGCAAAAAAATATAAAAAATCAATTAAATCAAAGCTGAGAGAGAGAGAGAGAGAGAGAGAGAGAGAGAGAGAGAGAGAGAGAGAGAGAGAGAGATACCAGTAGCATTCACTCTCCTCCCTCCTCCTCCTACTCCTCCTCCTTGTCTCAATCACAAAATGGACCTTCAATTCGCTGGCTGCACATCTATCGATCGCCACACAGGTGAACTTCGCGCAGGTGACTCTGCTAATCAACCCGCGCACCTGACCTCCTTCCGGTGATTCGACTGTTGTTGTTGTTGTTGTTGTTGTTGTTGTTGTTGTTGTTGTTGTTGTTGTTGTTGTTGTTGTTGTTATTGAATTTTTTTCCTGCCAATCCTGATCAACTTTTGCTACAGATGTGAGTTGAGATAAATACTATTCCTGTTATTACTACTACTACTACTACTACTACTACTACTACTACTGAGCTTTGCCTATCATTACTATCCTTCCCTTCGCTGTTCCTCTTCCTCTTCCATCATCATCATCATCATCATCATCATCATCATCATCATCATCATTAATATTGCAGTCATTACTAAAAATTACGTGAACATTTACCGCCGGAAATCAAAGTTAGAAAAGTGTTCATGGTTAATCACTGCCTCTGATTTCACGCACACGCACACACGCACACACGCACACACGCACACACACACACACACACAGAGAAGAGAGAGAGAGAGAGAGAGAGAGAGAGAGAGGTTGCAAATAAACAATAAAAAAAACTAGTATTGGTCAATTCTCTGGTCCCTGGGTTTCCAAAATTGTTGTTCTGTGTGTGTGTGTGTGTGTGTGTGTGTGTGTGTGTGTGTGTGTGTGTGTGTGTGTGTGTGTGTGTGTGTGTGTGTGTGCGCTATTGAGTTGGGCAGTAGGTGATAAGGTCTCTCTCTCTCTCTCTCTCTCTCTCTCTCTCTCTCTCTCTCTCTCTCTCTCTCTCTCTCTCTCTGTGTGTGTGTGTGTGTGTGTGTGTGTGTGTGTGTGTGTGTGTGTTCATATATACTTTTATCTATACACTCATTCCTGTTATCTTTATTTATTTTATGATACTGCTGCTGCATCTTCAGCAGAGAGGCGCCCCCTCTTCATCAGGCTGGAGATTATAATGTTAGTAGAGGAAAGGTCGTGTGTGTGTGTGTGTGTGTGTGTGTGTGTGTGTGTGTGTGTGTGTGTCTGTTGTATGTGTGTTAAGCGTTGGTATGTGTACTTCTCTCTCTCTCTCTCTCTCTCTCTCTCTCTCTCTCTCTCTCTCTCTCTCTCTCTCTCTCTCTCTCTCTCTCTCTCTCTCTCTCTCTCTCTCTCTCTCTCTCTCTCTCTCTCTCTCTCTCTCTCTGTAACTTTGCATTCAAAAGTCCCTCTAACGTCCCGAAATGTGCACAGAATGGCATCCATTGAGAGAGAGAGAGAGAGAGAGAGAGAGAGAGAGAGAGAGAGAGAGAGAGAGAGAGAGAAATGCAAGTCACACGACTGGTCATAATGATAACTCTCTTACCCCTTCCCCTTCCCCTCCTCCATATCCTCCCCGTCCTCCTCCTCCTCCTCCTCCTCCTCCTCCTCAACACGGGTCATTGGCTGGAGTGTTTACTGGCATTGTAAATACCTTCCTCCTTCGCCTCTTCCTCTTCTTCTTCCTCCTCCTCCACCTCCACCTCCTGCCCTACCTTGTTTGCCTCACCTGCTTCGAGGCAAGTTTCGAAACAGGAGTCATGAAAGAGCGAGGCAACAGACCCTCATAACCCGCCAGCTTGGAGGAGGAGGAGGAGGAGGAGGAGGAGGAGGAGGAGGGTGATTACCGATAAGTGACTGAGTGAGTGAGTAAGAGAGTGGTAGTGGTGGAGAACAAAGAGAAGTATTAATGCGGGAGGAATAAGCAGTTAGGTGGTGGTGGTGGTGGTGGTGGAAGGTAAAGGAAAAGAGGAGAGGAGAAGGGGATATAGAAGTAACATAGGGAAAGATGAGGAGATGAGGGTGAGTGTAGAAGGTATAGGGAGAGGTGGATGAATAGGATGTAGATAAATGAATAAATGTGGAGGAAGAGAAAAATAATGAATAAAAAGACAAACAAAAATAGAGTGGAGATTTAGGTGGAACTGATAAAGTTGAAGAAGAAGTCGACGAAAAGAAGTAAACAAGAGAGAAAAGAAAAGAACAATGAAAGAGGGAAATAAGAGTAGAAACGAAGAAGAAGGAAGCTGATAAAACTGAGGAGGTGAAAGAGGAGTGGACGAAGAAGAGAATAAAGAAATGGAGAGAAAAGTAATGGAACAGAAGAAACGAGCGAGATAGAAAGAGAGAGAAGAGATGATGTGGTTGTGAGAAGTGGAAAGGTGTGAATGGAAGGAATGGGAGGTGGAATAGGGAGGTGGAGAGGAGGTGGAGGTCTGTGGGGTGGAGGTGGGGGGAGTTGGGTCCAAATGGGGTGGAAACAAACTCTGCTCAGACCATTAGACAAAAGTGGAAAAATTAACTTCACCAATTGTATGTGTACGTGTGGATAGGCAATCACCATTATGACGCAAGGCCGCCTCATCACCACCGCCATTGTTGTTTTGGCGTCACCACCACCACCACCACCACCACCACCACCACCACCACCACCACCACCATCAGTACCACTATCCTTAACGTTACTCGCATCACCAATCTTATCTTCTCAAAAACCGTTTCTATCTCTCATCACGATCATCACCATCATCATCACCACAATATTTTCCTTTGGTTGTGTGACTTCCATCACCATCACTATCAGTACTATCATTAACACCACCACCATCATCACCACTATCATCACCACCAATGTCTTCATCACTATTACTTGTCTTTTATTTAAGCATCACCATTATCATCAGCACTATCGCCATCACTATCGCCACCATCACCATCACCACCACCACCATCACCACCACCACCAGCACCACTACCACTATCATCACCACGACCACTAATATTTCATTCGTTATCACCATCATTATCAATT
>NC_059281.1:8498300-8500800 GCF_017591435.1 Portunus trituberculatus
AGAGAGAGAGAGAGAGAGAGAGAGATACTGATACATTTATTGGCCCATATGTAGTACATAACTTAACATCATTAACATTGATTAACAATAATAACAATGATAACAATAATAATAATAACAATAATAATAATAATAATGATAATAATAATAATAATAATAATAATAATAATAATAATAATAATAATAATGATAATAATAATAATAATAATAATAATAAATAACTAAAAATCGTCGTAGGGTACAGTTAGAAATAATGATGACACGAACATTTAAGTAAGTACATAGTAAAGATGCAGAACAATGGAAACATTTAGCAAACCGTACAATTGGAATCTATGACTAGTAATAAATACGTACAACAGTTAAGTAAATTCGTACAACAGTTAAGATTATAAAAATAATAACGACAATCGTAACAAGAACATAAATAAATAAAAATAAAAAGTATACATTATAACAGCGATTAATTAAGTCATTTATGAACAATAGCATATGCATACAAGAAAATAAATAAATCAAATAGTATACATATGTTTATCAAGTTACTCCAAAGAACATCTCTTTCGCTTCAATTTTAAAAAGCGTTTTTGATGTAGTGCTTTTGATATCCTCTGGTAGAAGATTCCAGTGGGGGCTCCTCTACTGGAAAGACACCGTTTGGCATGCGATGTCCTACACAATGGGATAGTAACATTATTGGGATACCTTGTGTTCCTGGCTGGTGCTACACGTTGGAAGTCTCTTGTAATGTGTGGGAAGGATAATGACTTGTGGACAAATAATACAGTTTGCAAGGTGACAATGTCTTGAAATTTTAAGAGTTTTAGATCTTTAAATAGGGGATCAGTGTGGGCATATCGGTGACTGAAGGTCATAACACGTAGCAACTTTTTCTGAGTAATAAAAATGTTGTTGATTAAAGTGTCAAATGCTCCTCCCCAAACAGATGAACAATTAAGTACGTATGGATAAGCTAAGGATTGATAAATTTGGCGAAGACAATCAGTTGTGATATTATTCCTAACTTTGACTAATACTCCTATTAATTTGTTAAGTTTAGTGTTAGGCATGGCTATTTGAGATTTCCATTTCAACTTATTGTCTACAATGACACCTAAAAACTTACATTCATCAACTTGTTCAAGCAAATAATTGTCAATAGAAATATCAATCTTGGGTGACTGTGACATGACTGGAGAAGATCCCATGTAATGAGTTTTGGAAGTATTAAGGGTCAATTTATTGCTTCTTATCCAATTAAAAAGATGTTGAAGTTCAGTGTTTAAGATATTTTTGATAACATTAAGGGCCATCCTCTGGATATAAATAGTGGTGTCATCTGCAAAAAGAATATATTTAAGTTGACCTGAGCTACGAGTAATATCATTAATATATAGAAGAAAGAGGATAGGACCCAAAATTGATCCTTGAGGCACCCCATAATCAATCGGAGAGAGAGATGATGTGGAGTCTTCATACACAGTGCACTGCTTCCTAGAACTTAAGTAGCTTTTGAACCATTCAAGTGCAGTGCCCCGAATTCCGTAGACTTTTAATTTTTCTATCAAGATGTTGTGAGATATTGTGTCAAAAGCTTTGGAGAGATCACAAAATACTGATATTTGAAAACATTTGTTGTCCATGGTTTCGTACAAGTTTTTACAAAGGAGGTGCAAAGCATGTTCAGATGAATAATTAGAGCGAAAACCAAATTGATCATTAGAGAGAATAGAATATTTTGAGATATAATTCATCAATCTATCTACTACAATTTTTTTCAAAAACTTTACTAAAACTTGAAAGGATGGAAATAGGTCTGTAATTAGAATGAATCATTTGATCACCTCCTTTGTAAACTGGCACAACTCTGGCGATTTGAAGATGTTTGGGGAAGCAACCGTTCTGAAACGAAGCATTAATTACGAATTCAAGGAATGGTGAAATATGGCTAACACATTCTTTAATTATTCTCATACTGATGTCATCATGTCCCGGGGCCGTAACCTTAAGATTATTAATTACGGAAGTAATTTCAAAAAGAGAAGTTGGACGGAGGAAAAAGGAAGATGGTACAGGTTCTGGCAGGAAGGACGTAAAAGGAACAGGAGGCTATGGAATATTCCTAGCTAACGTATTTGCAATGTTATAAAAATAACTATTGAAGGATTCTGCAATATCATGGTGGCTGCTAATGGCATTGTTTTCAAAAAATATTTCGTGTGGCAACTGCTTACCATTTCTACCCATTATAGAATTAAGAATTTCCCAGGTTTTCTTTAAGTTTCCTGCACTACCTTTTAATCTGGCCTTATTATAGTTATGTTTTGCTGTTCTTAGGACAGACGTAAGTGTATTTCTATATTGTCTGAAAACTTTGCCATAAGTAAGAGGCCACTTAGCAAAAAGCTTTTGTAATTTGTGACGTTGATTAATCGATTTTTTAATAGCTTGAATAATGTAAGGTTTTCCTAAATGTTTACCTTTAATTGAATGCTAATGT
>NC_059281.1:8505800-8510800 GCF_017591435.1 Portunus trituberculatus
GAGAAAAGAAAACTCTCTCTCTCTCTCTCTCTCTCTCTCTCTCTCTCTCTCTCTCTCTCTCTCTCTCTCTCTCTCTCTCTCTCTCTCTCTCTCTCTCTCTCTCTCTCTCTCTCCTGTCAGAAAAGATCACGGTAAGAAGCGAACAAAGAAAAGAATGAAAACATATATTAGAAAAGAATGGAAGAAGTGGAGAAGAAGAGGAAAGATTGAAGGCTGGGCAAGGAGCAGGAGGAGGAGGAGGAGGAGGAGGAAGAGGAGAAAAATATCAAACTAAAGGAGAAAGTGAAAAAGATGAAGAAAACAACGACAATAGTAAGAAAACAAGAACAAGAGTAGTAGTAGTAGTAGTAGTAGTAGTAGTAGTAGTAGGAGTAGGAGTAGGAGTAGGAGTAGGAGTAGTAGTAGTAGTAGTAGTAGTAGTAGTAGTAGTAGTAGTAGTAGTAGTAGTAGTAGTAGTAGCAGTAAAGGAAGAATAAAACAAATACAAGATGATGACAAATCAATATTAACACCACCACCACCACCACCACCACCACCGCAAACAACAACAACGACAACAATAACAACAACAACAATTCAAAACCAACAAATCAACTAAAAACCATGATAATTCAAAACACAACTTAACTAATACAAGAGAGAGAGAGAGAGAGAGAGAGAGAGAGAGAGAGAGAGAGAGAGAGAGAGAGCAGCTAGCTAGTGGTGGTTATTGCCCAGCCATAACTCCCGGGCAACCAGCTGCCTGCCTCCCTACAGCTGGTCCCCATCCCAGCTGTGGCGAATACTTGGAATAAACCCCTGCTGCCTAACAACCACCTGTGTGTGTGTGCGTGTGTGTGCGTGTGTGTGTGTGTGTGTGTTGAAGGGACAGATAGTGAAGGAACAGGTAAACAAGATAGACAAGTTAAACTGAAAAGGACAAACAGGTGATGAGGATGAAAATACGAAAGATACAGGATTTGAAAGACTTGCAGGTGAGTTTGAAGGCTGGACGGGTGAAGGAATAGGAGAGTGGGATAAAGACTGTTGAGAAATTGAATAAGAGTGAATGGGTGACGAGGATAACAAAATAAAAGAGAGAGAGAGTTAAAAAGGTGTTTGTGTTTGTGTGTTTGTGTTTTCATATTCAACTGCTTATTTACATTTTAACTTGAGAGTGCGCTTTCTCTCTCTCTCTCTCTCTCTCTCTCTCTCTCTCTCTCTCTCTCTCTCTCTCTCTCTCTCATAACCCATACACTCTAAACCTGATCAACTTTCACTTTCATCTCGCATGCATAAGATCAACTTCCCTCCCTGCTTTCCCTCCTTTCCCTCCCTGCGTCTCGCCTTTCTCTCCGGCAGGTAAAGGTAACTACGTTTATACACTGCACCATCCCTCCTTCCTTCCCTCCCTTCCTCCCTCCCACCTTCCTTCCTTAACAAACAAAGAGGTGGTCGCCTCACCTGATGAAAAGACGAAAACCGAGTGATGTCGAAGCGAGAGACTGTTTTATCTCTTCGTCTATATCGGTGCTTAGGGGAAAGAGAGAGAAGGAGAGCCGGAGTGAGGGAGAGGGGGTGAAAGGAGAGAGGGAGTGGGTTCCAGGAGGTGGTATAGGAGGATATAATGGCTGGATGGGGAAGGATGGAAGGGAAGGAGTGTGTGTGTGTGTGTGTGTGTGTGTGTGTGTGTGTGTGTGTGTGTGTGTGTGTGGAAAGAGGAGGAAAAGGAGGAAAGGAGAGAAGGAAAAGAGGATGGAAAGTTGGAGCTGATAACACCTGTGAGATAATACTACGAGATAATAGAGAGAGAGAGAGAGAGAGAGAGAGAGAGAGAGAGAGAGAGAGAGAGAGAGAGAGAGAGAGAGAGAGAGAGAGAGAATCAAATTAAGAAATGAAACTGAAGCATTACTGATACTGAAACTGAAATAAAATATAATAAAACAAAACAACAACAACAACAACAACAACAACAACAACAACAACAACAACAATAAACAACAACAACAACAACAACAAACAACAACAACAACAACAACAACAACAACAACAACAACAACAACAACAACAACAACAACAACAACAACAACAACAACAACAACAACAACAACAACAACAACAACAACAACAACAACAACAACAACAACAACAACAACAACAACAACAACAACAACAACAACAACAACAACAACAACAACAACAACAACAACAACAACAACCAACATTAACAGCATTCTCACCATCAATGTATACTTAAGTTTTGGAGTCTTAAGAGAACTGCTTTCAGTGACTATACCTGAAGTTTTGTGTCCGTTATCGTTAATCTGACTAATAGCTTTGTGTCATGTGTAATAATCAAACTTATATTACAATGCAGGACACAAACTGCTTCTTTTCCATAAACGTTTTTCTCCTTAGACATGTATTTTTAAAGCCCATACTTCACATGTTTTCCGTCACCCCAAAACCCCCGATTCCCCACAGTACCCCAATCTTTAACCCCTTCAGTACCATTACACATTTCCGTACTCATTCTGGTCACTATTTGATGATTTTATACAGCTTCACAAACTCACGTGGGGATTGAAATAGAGAAGACTCTGGCCATTAAACCTCTGACCTTCATAGACCCTTCATAATGTCAATACAATCGTCTAATCACACTTAAAACTATAGATGAAAATACGTCCCGGTGCCGAAGGGGTTAAGGGGTTGTGAGGGTGGGGACAGTTATAGGAACTGCCACATGTTGGCCAGCATGTTCATATCTTTTTGTATTCAGCCGTGAATTTAGTAGTGCTAGTTTATATTTGAAAATGCCGAAGTACTATTATTCATTTGTATCTTGTTGTTATCGCCCTCCTCCTCCTCCTCCTCCTCCTCCTCCTCCTCCTCCTCCTCCTCCTCCTCCTCCTTTTCCTCCTCCACCTCCTCCTCCTCCTCCACCTCCTCCTCCTCCTCTTCCTCCATAATCCCTAGTGGGGTCGGCCGCTCTCACACAAGTTGTCTCCAGTATACATATCTCTGCTCTGTATCTCCATTGAATCCCAGCTGCCTCGTGTCTCTCTCAGTTCTGTCCTTCTAGCTAAATCTGTCTTCTTCTCGATCTTCTCCATTCCACTTGGCTCCTCCTCGCCCTCTCCTCAGGTATTGTCGGTTCAGATTCGAGATTCTTGTTAAAGCTAGTGTCAATGAAAGGTGCTTTAATATTAAGACGAATATCATTGTTTGAGCTTAACCAGTAGAAGAAAATGGGATAGAGAGGAAAGGAGAGAAGTGCGAGACAGGAGAGAGCTTTCATGTGGAGGGAAATGGAGGTGGAAAATTTGAAGGAATGAAGGAGAGGGATGGAGGAAAGCTGATACATGTTAAAAGGAAAAAGAATCCTTATTTGAAAGCTTTCTTGAGGGGAGGACGGGGTAATTAAACACACACACACACACACACACACACACACACACACACACACACACACACACACACACACACACATACAAACACACAAACAAACACGTCATGCAGCACGTAGTGATAGTGTATATAACCCATTCTATTCTTGCATTTCACGGGACACACAGGCAGACTTTAAATTAAATCCATCTGACAGGTGACTAGGTTATCCTCTCTCTCTCTCTCTCTCTCTCTCTCTCTCTCTCTCTCTCTCTCTCTCTCTCTGCTTAACCGCTAATGTAGTTCAGAGGCTTAGTAACAATCCCTTATAATTGAGTTGCTTTAATTAAAATAGTCTATCTGATCATAGAGAAGAGAGAGAGAGAGAGAGAGAGAGAGAGAGAGAGAGAGAGAGATTATTACTATTCTTACTCTTCTTCCGTCGTACGTTTCCTTCTGGTCCTCTTACTCCTCCTCCTCCTCCTCCTCCTCCTCCTCATTGTTAAGAGACAAATAATGAAATACTCGAATTACACATCTCGCGGTCCATTAATTTTCATACCTGTGCTTGCTGCTATTGTTATTATTATTATTATTATTATTATTATTATCATTATTATTATTATTATTATTGTTGTTGTTGTTTTTGTTGTTAAGATTGGTGGTGATGGTGATGATGAGGTAGTTTGAAGGTTCTATTGACAGATTAGTATGATATCTACTCTATCAATAGCACAAAAGACTCTTACAAAAAAGGTTTCTCATATCTGAGGGCTTTCAAAATTGTGGCAACATAACCTACATTCTTAAAAAACTCAAATTTCAGTCACACGGGTTTTTAAGGGTAGTTTGAAGGTTCTATAGACATTATTATGATATCTACTCTATCATAAGTAACACTGCCCGCTATTAAGAATTAAGAAAATGAATAGAAAAAAAAAGTATTATTTTAAATTTGATTAGTACCCCAGAGCGGGACTAGGGGGTAGCCGCGCACAGGCTGGGTTAGGGGCATAGGAGGATCATGGTGTTAATCTAAATATTTAACAATGAAATAACAAAAACATGAATTAAAGAATATATTACAATTATCCTGCATTGTCCTTATTTCAAAGTCCACCACTATTAACTACCTTTCTTGTTGCAGCACACCCTAACTTTGAGTATCAGCAAGTGAAATGCTAAAAAACAAACAACAACAAGAAGCACCACTTACCGCATAGCTTGTTGACTCACGTTCACTCCGCCTTGGGTTAACTCTTGTCCTGTGTTGATGTTTGCTTCTTTTCTCTCCCCCTAACGCCGTGGTGTTTGTTTCTCTGACTTGAATATGAACTCAGCGGTGCGTCATTCCTTTCTCGACTCTATTTTTCATTCCAGAAGGAAGCGGGGTGACAAAACTTGGTCAAAAAGAGTGAAAATAGAGACGATAACTCGGGGTAAAAAAGATCTCAATCTAGACTGCCATTTCTCGTTTTCTGTGACTCAGTATCTCTGAAGCCTCAATTTTAGTTATAACTAATGTAATATTGGGATTATTTATTTACGTATATTCGTATCACATTATTACCTTCAATTATTTCATTTTATTTTGTTGAATGAGTAAGTAGAATCAGTAAGTAGCCTCTCTC
>NC_059281.1:8515800-8530800 GCF_017591435.1 Portunus trituberculatus
ATAATGGTGGAGATGGTGGTGGTGATGGTGGTGGTAGGGGTTGTGGTAGTAGTAGTAGTAGTAGTAGTAGTAGTAGTAGTAGTAGTAGTAGTAGTAGTAGTAGTAGTAGTAGCAGCAGCAGCAACAGTAATCGTAGTAGCAGTACTTATAGTAGGAGCAGCATTGATAGGAGGAGGAAGAAGAGGAGGAGGAGGAGGAGGAGGAGGAGGAGGAGGAGGAGGAGGAGGAGGAGGAGGAGGAGGAGGAAGAAGAAGAAGAAGAGGAGGAGGAGGAAGACGAAGGAAAAAAAATAGAGGGAAAAGAAAGAGGAAGAAGAATAGTATAAGTAGTAGTAGTAGTAGTAGTAGTAGTAGTAGTAGTAGTAGTAGTAGTAGTAGTAGTAGTAGTAGTAGTAGAAGTAGAAGTAGCAGTAACATTAGTAGTAGTAGTAGCAATAACAGCACCACTACAAGCACTACCACCACCACCACCACCACCAATACCAATAGGAGCAGTAAGAGCAGTGAACCGCATCCCTTCATCACCTCACTGCACCAGCCAGGCCAGACACCAAACCTGCACATTGACATCACAAGTTCACAACGACTTGCTCTCTCCCGGCCGGCGCTGCATAACAAGCATGACCTGTAGGCTACGATCACGGCTGCCAACCACGACCACGCTAATCCCCCCATGCTCGTTGACAACCCCTGTATACTAGGTGATTCTTGACTGTCGCTTTGCACACCACGAGTATTCCTGCATGTGAGCATTAGGACGACCATTACCACCAGAGAGAGAGAGAGAGAGAGGACCATATTGTGAAACACTTTCCGTGCACCTACTTTCACAGGGTTCTTCATGTAATATCACGGATTGTTTTAGGGTTTGTACGGTTCTAGTAATAAATTAACAAGATTTTTATATTGATAACAGGAAAACACTATTGAGAACTCGGTTAATTGTGTCTGTGGCCTTTGAATACGTCCCAGAGAGAGAGAGAGAGAGAGAGAGAGAGAGAGAGAGAGAGAATAATTTCCTGATGGTCAAGTATTCTTCCTAAGAAAATGTTTGACGTAAATATCTTACACGCACGTACGTACGCACGCACGCACACACTTCACTCACTTCGTCACATACACGTCATGCAAACAGTCGGTCAGTCACACAGAAACTGTCAAGCCGCTCGCGCACACACACGCGCGCGCTGTCACTCTGTCCAGGAAACTTTAGTTAACAAGGCTACGAATAAGAAGAGACAGAAAGACAAACACAGGGAAGGAAATGTTAATGAATTACGTAATTTAATTCCGAGTGAAACATAAAGTGCATCTAGTTTGTGTCCGTGTTGTCACGTACGTGTGTGTGTGTGTACGTGTATGTATACGTGTACATAGAAACAGAAACTTGTGTACGTACACGTAATACACATTATACCATGCCCGAGCAACCATTTCGAGGTAAATATTATTGTGAACAATATGACATACATACCGTGAAAAGCAGACAGATAGACAGACAGACAGACAAGCAGACATGCAGTCAAGCAGAGTAATAGACTTTAAATAGAGAAGCTGATAAAAAGACGAACGAACAGACATACTGACTGCAACACACACACACACACACACACACACACACACACACACACACACACACACACACACACACACACACACACACACACACACACACACACACACACACACACACACACACACACACACACACACACACACACACACACACACACGTAATGAACAGTATTGGTGTAGAAATATGTATAGTATTATCTATTTAACACTGAATTACATTATATCCTTCCTCCACAGACATACAAGGATGTGAAGGTCTGTTACTGTTTCGTTATTCTATGTAATCATCCTCCACTACCTTCCCCTGACCTTCTACCCTTCCCCTCTCTCTCTCTCTCTCTCTCTCTCTCTCTCTCTCTCTCTCTCTCTCTCTCTCTCTCTCTCTCTCTCTCTCATTTTCAGTGTCTCAGAGGAGCACAAACGTTCTCTTGTTTTCAAATTTTTCTACTTATTATCTAGGAAGAAACCTGACTCTTAATAGCCTACTTCTCTTGAATTGCACGTAGCCTTAATATCTTCAACCAGGCACTCACTCACTCACTGGCTCTTTTCTCTCTCTCTCTCTCTCTCTCTCTCTCTCTCTCTCTCTCTCTCTCTCTCTCTTGCACTGCCTTCTCAACCGGAGCAGTATCTAAGTCACTCTTTGCTGTCAGTCTTACGTTAAAACTATAAAGATTTTCAGTTTTCATGATTCTAGTGATTTTCGAGATTCTAATGACATTTCTGAGGCCTGTCATCTCAAATATTACAGCATACTTAGACTGTTTGGAAGAACCCATGGAGGATGGTTTTTTTTCGGGATTTCCAGGATTGTAGCGTCTCTTCTTTGTGTCTCTTGTGTACTTTTAGGTTTTTGGGAGGTTTCAAGGGTGGTGTCATAATTTCAGAGATACTTGATAAAGATTCAGCATTAATCATACGTATAAGCATGGTAAAAACTTGAAGAATCTTATTTGTAGGTCTTTTGGCTTTTTTTATGTGACTCCCAAATGATAAAAACTACCAGTAATTTCTGTATTTTTTCACATTTTTTCTCTTTTTCATCTTACCTAAATGTTACAGAATATACATGATGGAGCTGATTTCTTTTTTTCATCTATCCAATGTATTTGCACCTTACAAAACATATACGTTACAGTTGTATTTGTTTAACGCATTCGTGGACAGACGATAGATAGTGTATTGATTTGCTGCAGCTGGAATGATAATAATGCATGCCTAACCTTTCAGTGCTGGGGGTGGAGAAGCGGCCCGTGGACATCAACGTTATGAAGAGGAACATGACCGTAGCCAAGGGATTCCTCGACATCAGGTGTTTACTTCAAGAGCTGCTTGTATCTATGTTGTATCATCTCTCTCTCTCTCTCTCTCTCTCTCTCTCTCTCTCTCTCTAGTTATAACCTTTTAAGTTTTTCTCATCTTTAGTCTTTGTCTTTCATTTTTCTTTTCCTTTCATTTTTTGTCTTTTCCTTTATTTTTTCTTTATTTTTTTCTCATCTAACTAGTGATGAGCAGAGAGAGAGAGAGAGAGAGAGAGAGTCTTAAGGCAGCATGTATAGATATAAGATACATTAACATACGCAGCATACTAAGTTTATCTTAAGAAATATTGTGTATCATGTATCTTAAGAGCTTTGTTAATATTGTAAACAAATAGATAGTAGTACCCTTAGAACAGGTAGCACACGACAGTGCGTCTTTGGGTACATGGTCCTTTGTACTAAGTTATGTTTAAAAGAGAGAGAGAGAGAGAGAGAGAGAGAGAGAGAGAGAGAGAGAGAGAGAGAGAGAGAGAGAGATCGTCATCAGAAGATCCCATTATTAAATTCTGTTGACATTAGCCAGTGCCACTCTTACATACAAAGGAGGGAATATAAAAAAGTCAAACGTATCGCTATCATTATTCCATGTTCTCAGCTACGAACTATTTTTGTCTGTTATTCCCCCCAGCCTCCTGTCAGCCAACGCCAGCCAGCTGAGGAACATCATACGCTTTGGGAACGAAGATACAACTGTTCACTATCTCATTCTGACTGGAATTTCCATCAGCATTATACTGCAGGTGTGGAATGAGAGAGAGAGAGAGAGAGAGAGAGAGAGAGAGAGAGAGAGAGAGAGAGAGAGAGAGAGAGAGAGAGAGAGAGAGAGAGAGAGAGAGAGAGAGAACGTCACTATCAATATACATAGTCTTCAGGTGTAAACAGTTGTCCAGGTGTTACTAATCAGACAGGTAGACATCCTGTGTGTGTGTGTGTGTGTGTGTGTGTGTGTGTGTGTGTAATTCACCTCGGTTGCCTGCTGGTCACCCAGTCAGTCTTCCCCATTACGGAGCGAGCTCAGAGCTCTTAGACCGATCTTCGGGTAGGACTGAGACCACAACACACTCCACACACCGGGAAAGCGAGGCCACAACCCCTCCACTTACATCCCGTACCTATTTACTGCTAGGTGAACAGGGGCCACACATTAAGAGGCTTGCCCATTTGCCTCGCCGCCCCGGGACTCGAACCCGGCCCTCTCGATTGTGAGTCGAGCGTGCTAACCACTTCACTACGCAGTGTGTGTGTGTGTGTGTGTGTGTGTGTGTGTGTGTGTGCGAGCGCGCGCGCATGTGTTTAATCATACTGTAACTATTTTTTTCTTTCTCTAATTTCGTAATCTGTTCAAAATAATCCAGGTAAGGAAATCAAATGGCCTTATTAGGTCTTGAAGATCTGCGTTGCCATTTAAAACTAACTGGTATTTTTTTTATCAATAATTTTCTTAAGATTGCTAAATTAACTCGTATTTTTCTATGTTATTTTTCCTAAGAATGTAAAATTAACTCTTCCTAGGATTCTTAAATCAAATATCCCTTTTCTGCATTAATTTTTCGTAGGATTGCGATTTTAACTCGTAAACTGCTAGGAGGGCGATATTAACTCATCCTTGGATAATTATCATAACTTTCTGCATTCCTTTTCTTAAGACTGAAATGAATTCGTATTTTTCTAAGATGCTGAGATAAACTAATATTCTTTTCTATTAATTCTTTCTCCTACAACAGTCAAATGAACTTAGGTTACCCCTTTTGATCTTCCTAGGTGTCAGCTGGGATCCTCCTACTGGTGGGGGAACGTTTTGACATCAACAGAGAGGACGAGCAGCACCGCGGGGACCTCCTCAACACACTTATCACCTGTCTGATCTTCATTGTGCTGATTATCAATGTGTTCGTGGCATGCCTGGGTGTGGATGTCAATGACCCCAACACCCCTCCCCAACACCACCCCTACCCATACCCCTCCAAGGGCTTCCCACCTACATCACCTCCTATTAAGGATATTGACTGGAGTGAAGGATAGACGTAGGATATACAGAATGATAGATCTTGCACCCGCATCAGCCTCTTCCTAGAATATTTTGATGGAAAGATGGATAAATGTAGGATATGCACGGTGGATAAACTGCACCCACACTTGCTTCTCCGATGGATATTTTGATGAGGTGTTTTGATGGGAAGAGGGAAGAGTTAGCGTAGTAAGTCGCTAAATCACTTGTTCTTTGTACTAGCCTATCCTAGCCTAAATAAGATTATTGAATACAGTTATCCACTTTAACTTAATCCTAGCCAGTTTTCGACTCTCTGGGCTGGAAAACGGCTATTCAAGCCTTTTTTTTTTTCTAACTATCATAGCCTAAGGTTAACCAGTTGAATTACTATCAGAGCATGCTTCAGCTACTATTGACGCCTGTCAAACTACATTGATCCTTTCTCAGGTGAGTTTGTTCAGAGTGTAATGATATATTATTGATGGGTTCAGAAAATTGTATGTTAATTACTGCTTATCAACGTAAACGCTTGCTCGGAGGTGGCTGTTTTTCATTGACCTTCTTTCTGGTGTTTCTGTCAAATCATAATAACCTGCAGAACGTTAGGAATATGATTTATTCTTACCTTACTGGATACTGACTAACTCAATCTCTCTATGCCTCCCTCGCAGACTATGGTAGTGTATTTGGAGATATTTGCGCCATTATTATTCAAAATTGTTTCGAATCTCAGGTGTTAGAAAAAGTATTTGTTCGAACATTATTCTGGAACCTTGACTGGCAGTTCGTCACAGCCGATGAAAGCTTCGAAAACATATCAGACAATCAAATGACCTGTTTTGTAAGACAAAGCTAACTGTCCCGTGCCCGCCATGATGCGTTTTCCATCATTCTCTCGCCATGTCAGGTTGTGAATGACAGAATGGTGTTCATTCACTTGTTTTGAAGGTGGGTTATACCAGCATTTTTTTTTTTTTTTTTTTCTCGAAGAACTACACATCTTTGACATCTTTGAAATCACACGGTGTTATTCCAAGTACTGTGAAGTGTACCAAGCGTCAATCGGAATCCTATTATCGTGATGAACAAGGTGTTTAGTGGTGCACGGAAACTTACTGGGTTAATTGGGCATACAAAGAAGCAGGGCCCCTAACTATTTGAATAGGTTTTATTAGTATCACTGAGGAAAAGGTTGGTTGTCGAGGCTACTCTATTCTGTTCTACTTCTAACTTCTCTAGTTCATTGTCATTCCATGCAATCACGTCCACACCATACTTAATGCTCGGAACAGCCATGCACTTCCAAACTTTTCGCTGCAGTAGCCCAAACACATTACCAAACCACTTGTGTTGTTAATGTGTCAAGATCAAGATCAATACCAAAACATTGAGGCTGTTGTCAGCAGTAGTGCCGGCACGTGTATCGAACGGTATAACATAACATAACATAACATAAAGAATAGGATAACAAAGGGCCACCAGGGCCCATCTAGGTTATCCTGTACCAGTCGCACAGCGACCTCGTCATCAGTACTTAAAGATACACTTACAAGTACACAATACATTATATACTAATTCTAAATATTTGGCCCATTAACAGGGCTAAGTCCTGCAGCGAAATCCTCTACAATTTGTGGTCCCCATACATGGGGATCATGTCTTGTTTAACTATAGTAAATTTCTTATAAAAACTATCATGCAGTGCTATACATAATTATAAATCTAATAAATTTAAGTGCTTATCTAATCTGTTTTTAAACATTGTCAAACTAGTGCTATTTACAACCGTCTCTGGCAATGCATTCCAGAAGTCTACCACCCTATGACTAAAGAAATATTTTCTTATATCTAACCTGCAGCCTTGCTTTCTAATCTTCCTGCCATGATTTCTAGTCCTATTTCCTCCTCTAAGGTAAAGAAAGATCTCACATCTATGTAGTTTGTATCTGAGAACATTTTAAATAACTCTATCATATCCCTCTTATACATCTCCTCTCAAATGAAAACATGTTTAATTCCTTTAATCTATCTCTATACTCCAGGCGCTTTAATGCTGGTATCATCCTAGTTGCTCTTCTCTGAACTGCTTCTAACATGTTGATATCCTGCCTATAGTGGGGTGACCAGGCCTGTATGCAATACTCTAAATGGGGCCTAACATAGGAATTATATAAGCTACGCACCACTTCCTTACTTTTATAACTAACATTTCTATTTATAAAACCCAGGATCCTATTTGCCCTATTTCTTGCTTCTAAACATTGCTTTGAAAATTTCATAGTCCTGTCTATCACTACTCCTAAATCCTTTCCTTCCTCTACTGCCTCTAGCCAACATCCCTCCATCTCATAGTTAAAGTTTGTGTTGTCTTTACCTAAATGCATAACCTGACACTTTTAGAATTAAACTCCATCTGCCACCTGTCTGCCCATGCTATCAGCCTGTCCAGGTCTCGTTGTATTCTGTAATTGTCCTTTTCACCCTGTACTGCACATGCTATCTTAGTATCATCTGCAAACTTTGATACTTTGCTACTAATTCCTATATCTAAATCGTTAATGTACACCAAGAAAAGAAGAGGTCCTAGCACTGATCCTTGGGGTACCCCACTAACCACTTCCTTCCACTCAGACATTGCCCCATTTAATACTACTCTCTGTTTCCTATCAGAAAGCCATTCACTAATCCAATCAACTAACCTACCCCTTATCCCATGTAGTCTCAATTTGTACACTAGCCTCCTATGCGGTACCTTATCAAATGCCTTGCTAAAATCTAGATATATAACATCTATGCTATTTCCATCATCTAACTCCTTGGTAATATATTCTAAGATATCGAGCAAATTTGTAAGACAGGACCTCCCTGATCTAAAGCCATGTTGGGTATCTCTAATTAATCTATTCTCATTTAAATGCTCCCAAATAGTACCTTTCTTATCATTGAAACAACCATGTAAGGTGATAGAGTACTTACTATACAATATGTCTGTGATGTTTTTAATGTGGGGACGGCTTTTGTAAGGCCATAGTAATTAAAGGAATATTCCGGTGCCTGCAGAATCTAAGTCTGCAATGATCAGTCATGTACGAAGGTATACAAGTTAGGTTAGGTTAGGATAGTTTAGGGTGGTGCCCGGAGGGCGCAGCCCCCCGGCTAGCACGTTATCATGTTAAGTTAGGATAATTTCAGCAAAAATTATCCATGAATTTTTACTTTTTCCAAATTTTTACTTAGAAAATAGCTGTTTTTTGTCCTTAGATTTTTTCCGGATCACCATATCACGCCTCTTTGGCTCCCTCCCCCTAAAACCCCCGATTCCCCACAGTCCCCCAAGCTTGTTGGGGCAGGGGTGGGGGGGGTTGGATGGAGGAAAAGGGGAAGGTCCTATCCTGTACTGTTACCCTGAACTAACCTAACTGTAACATTAACCTAGCCTAGCCTAACCCTGATCCTAAACTAACCTAGCTAGCATAACTTAATCACACAATTGGTCAATAGGGTTCAGAAGAAGACATATCAGTGGTATGTGTCGCCTCAGCTAGGTTAAGTTAGGTTTAAGTTAGGGTTAGGTTAGGTTACGTTAAAGGACACACTCTTAATGTACGCATCCCGCCCACTCTCTTGCCTTCCGGCTCCCCTCGCAGCTCCTCCATCCAGCTGATTTGATGTCACATATATGAAGCCATGCTATTGGTTAACAACAACAATAACACACACACACACACACACACACACACACACACACACACACACACACACACACACACACACACACACACACACACACACATGGCCATATGGCAATATCCTAATATCCTTCTATTCCTCTTTTTGTTATCCATTTTATTTCTATCTCTCTTGTTTTATTTCTGTTTCCTCTATTTACTATCCATTTCCTGTCTATCTCCTGTTTTAATTCCATTTCCTCCACTTATTATCTTTTCTTTCTCTTTCTTTTGTTGACCAATAGCATTGCTTCATGTATGGGGATGGCAAATCAGCTGGGTGGAGGAACTGCGAAGGGGAGCCAGGAATCAAGGAGAGCGGGCAGGATGTGTACATTAAGAGAGTGCCAGTTAAAGTTAGAGTTAGGTTAGTTTTGGTTATCATGTTTTAATTCCCACGTCATTTCAGCTGAGTGAAAATGTTACGAAAGGGGAGCTGGGAAACGAGGTGACCTGGAGGGACCACTATATTAGAACATTGCGCAAAAGTGATAGTTTCAAAATATAGTTTAGCTTTACACAGATCCTACTCATTTGGAATGTGCCCATCTTCTCAGTCTATTTAGAAATCTTTCTGAGAGGGAGAGACAGAATACATATATTTCCGTACACACACACACACACACACACACACACACACACACACACACACACACACACACACACACACACACACACACACACACACAGAGTAAATGATGATGATAGTGGTCATCTTCGTTAAACCACACCCAAACGAGACAGTACATGACTTTGCGACGGCTCAGTTTTGTGCGAGTGTACGTAACTCACCTCGGGTGTCTGCTGGTCACCTGCTGGTCACCCAGACAGTCTTCCTCATTACAGAGCGAGCTCAGAGCTCATAGACCAATTTTTGGGTAGGACTGAGACCACATCAACACAGAACACACACCGGGAAAAAGTGAGGCCACAACCCCTCGAGTTACATCCCATACCTATTTACTGCTAGTTGAACAGGGGCCACACATTAAGAGGGTTGCCCATTTGCCTCGCTGCTTACCGGGACTCAAACCCGGCCCTCTCGATTGTGAGTCGAGCATGCTAATCACTACACTACACACAGGATGTGCTAACCACACACACACACAGGATGCATATCCCCCTTGTTCAAAGTGGTAATTAACAACAATGCATTATTGACAAGTTAGACAGGTAGGCTGTAGCTTCATCCAGTCTGGGATCCTAATTCTCCATAAATGGCAACTAATGCAATCATAATTAATTTTTATGATTCAAGTTATCCTTCTTTTGTTTGCCTCTGCCTTACCTCTTACAATAGTATATTTTATTATATGAGGTGTGTCAGAAAAGTTCCCTGACTGATGTCACAAAAGACTTATTTCAAACGCAAACTACACATCACGAGTTTCTCCCCCTGGAGTACATAACTGATCCATGATGAGTCACAGATCTTAGAGTGTAACCCAGAGACTAAACACCAGAGCCTTCACGAGAAGAGTTCAACATCATCAAGGTTGAATAAGGCAAGACAGTTGAAGTCCAAGGTCAAAGTGATGTTAATCACATTGTTTGATATGAGGAGCATCATCCAATTCTTGCCACATAGCCAGATGACCAACAAACTTATCTACAAAGAGACACTGTGGTGTTTGCTTCATTCAGTGTGTGAGAAGAGGCAAGAGTTGTGGCAGGACAACTCAATGGCATTTTCACTATGACAACATGATTGTATGTAATGGACTGAATCTTACAATTCCTGGCCAAGAAGAGCATTGCCATGCAGGAGCAACCTGCCTACTGTTCACTTCTACTTTGAAGGGGAAACTTGTAGTTCGTAGTTTGGATTTGAAATAAATCTCTTGTGACACCAGCCTTGAAACTCCTCCTCAACCATACTATTACAGTATTACTGTTATATCAGTGTTGCAAAGGCCTTCTCCTAAAAGTGTAGCAAACAAAAAAAAAAAATAATAATAATAATAATATATTGTTATGCAGGCTCAATATATAGGAATTGATTGGGTCTGTAGAGACATACAGTGACCTTCCAACAAACTTCTCTGATTGTCTATGAGTTTATTTCTAGAGTATAAAACAGTGTGTATGTACCTTTCAAATATTGCAAATGCCCATACTACCAGAGTAGATCTTGTTTAGTATCTAATATCTTTTTACCTCTAAATGTGAAGTGCAGTCTAGGTACACATAACCACAGTTCCATAATTTACAAATGTTAATTAAGAAAAGTAGCATGAACCTATATTTGATTAAAATAAGGAATATTTTGTCAGCACAATCATAGATAGTAATGCCAGTCAAGAAAGAATTATCTATATATCGTACTTGCTTCTTTTGATAATCATATTGAGAAAAGTTATTTATAATACAGTGTCAGTTGAGGAAAAATTTGTAAATTTCTTATCTTTTCATTTATCAGTTATTATTTTTTATTTATTATTCATTCATTTATGTATTTATTTATTTTCTTCTTTCAGAGCTCATTCTACTAGGCCAAGTTATGTTCTCCCAGCATCTCTCCAGCCACTGAGGTGTCAATTACTTGCTGCAATGGAAGATCAGAAACACAAGACCAATAGCTCTGATGAGAAGAAGCAAGCCTCTCTCGCTAAAAGAAAGTATAAGTGTGACACCTGTGGAAAGCTGTTCATCAAAAAGAGTCACCTTGTTACTCACAATGCCATTCACACAGGTGTTAGAAAGTTTAAATGTGATGAATGTGGAAAAAAATTTAATCAGATGGGAAACTTAACCTTGCATGCCCTCACACACACATTAGAAAGAAAGTTCAAATGTGACCAGTGTGATAAAACTTTTTCATTGAAAGGAGACCTTAAGAGACACTGCCTTGGACACACAGGCAAGAAGGAGTTCAAGTGCTCCAAATGTGGGAAAGCATTTATACAGAAAGCTAGCCTTAACTCACACTTGAATTTGCACATTCGTAAAAAAGTATTTGGGTGCATTGAATGTGGGAGAGAATTCTTTATTAAAAGTACATTACGTCAGCATATTATTACCACCCACTTTGGTGGAAAAACATACGAATGTGAGAATTGTGACAAAAAGTACAAAACAAAACAAGCACTGAAGAATCATCTCTTTAAATCATGTTTCATGAAAATGAATCCTGATCCTGATGAAGAAGTGGTAGTAAATTTTGATGTGCAAAAAATGGATGGTTGTGATGTAGCAGAATAAGTGGAGGTACAATTATTTCCAAGGTTGTGTTACTTCCTTTATTACTTGTTATGCCTTTAGGTTGAAATCATCTGATAAGTTAGATATTCTCTCTCTCTCTCTCTCTCTCTCTCTCTCTCTCTCTCTCTCTCTCTCTCTCTCTCTCTCTCTCTCTCTCTCTCTCTCTCTCTCTCTCTCTCTCTCTCATGTTTGTTATTCATGGTCATTGACAAAACCAATCAGCATACCATGTGCTTCTGTTGTATGTTGCAGTTTTTCCCTTCAGCCTTAAGTCCTCTGATGTGCTAAGAAAGTATTATTTATCAGTGCTTGTAGGAGATTGTTAGCACAGCAGGTGACCAAAGATTAAGATAGAGGTATGTGCATTGGAAACCATTACTGCTGAAGTTATTATGGTATATTACTCTACTGTTGAAATTATTATAGGATATTACTCTACTTCTGGTCTTTGTCTTTTAACAGTTGGAATTCGTTATGCAATTAAGCCATTGAAAGTTTGGGAAAGTAAGAAGTTGGAATACGTTATGCAGTTCACCCATTGAAAGTTTGGGGAAATAAAAGTTTAAAAATTGCTTATTTTTGTCATTCATACCTGCATATTTAATAGAGCAGTAGTAGTCAGTGCACTAAGCAAAGAAAAAAATAAGGTTGACTGAATCATATTAGGACTGATGCAGGTAGTACATGGTTAAGTGAATTGATAGTATATTAATGCCATAAACGTAATATTCATACATGACATGTCAGAATTGTTCAGTCACACTAATGCTAATAGATTTATATAATGTAAATTTATTATGTGAACCGTATCTGAAATATTGACGTTTAATTCCCTTAGACTTTTCCTCCTCACAGCTTATGGCTACGTCACATTTATTCCTATAAGCACCCAAGACGATTTTACAAGCAACAGACACATACTTACATTATAGCATGTATTTTATTTAGAAACGTTTCGGGCACACTTAGACAATTTTTGCAAGACAGAGAGAATCAGTCAATTTTGATGAGTTTTCCCGAATCTTTGTAAAGCCACTAGAATCATGAAAGCATCCTTGAAAAATAATAACTTTCACTACAAGCTGTTAGAAAGTAATCGAGACTGGATGGCGGAGGGGAGCTGGAGGACACGTTCCCTGGATACAAAGGAAGCAGTGTGGTTCCCGAGGGTAAACCAATGCCAGAGTTCCCGCAACAGAACGTGTGGTTCACCTTGGCCTTGGCGCCCCTAGTGTTGGCGGCTCCGGGCGTGGCTAACTGCGCCCCCACCCAGCCCACGACTTTCATTCTCAGTGCACTCACTCCTCCCTTCAAATTAGTACACAGCGGCGACGGCTGACGGGAGTGTAACTGAGTGATCACTGGACAGTTGATCGCTCCTCTATATAAGTTCCCCTACGACTGCACATTATTCTAGACGAGGGTTAGGCTCAAGAGATGTACAAGAAATTAATAGTCCTTGGATCTGTATTTTGAAATGCTCAGGGCTTTTTTTAAGGATTATGAGATGATTAGTCTCTCTCTCTCTCTCTCTCTCTCTCTCTCTCTCTCTCTCTCTCTCTCTCTCTCGCAAAAGATGCAAAAATCTAAAAAAAAAAAACATTAACAACAAATGAAAGCGTATTAATGTAAGGTAATTACTGTGCCATAGCAAAATCTAACTTCAGCGGATAGCACATTCGTAAAATTGAAGGTAGCTTGTACCTTCGAGTAGCGAACGGGATGGGAGTGACAAAGGAAGAGGCATAATAAGTGGGAAGGTTATTTACGCAGAGCTCTCAGACTGGCCAAGGGTACTGCAGAGACGTAACGGAGAGCTTTAAAGGCATTACATAGCTGAGACAGGCAGATTATGAAGGACGTTTACAGTGTGGCGAAGGGAAGACGCAGAGGAAGGACAGGATAGGAGATTCAGGATTTGGGCGTGGTGAAGTGGGCGTGGTATGGAAGGTTGGAAGACAAGGACGAGAAAGGAGGTGCCTTGGGAAGCGGGTGGATCTGGCAGTGGTCACCCTACCTTTTTTCGATGAGAGAGAGAGAGAGAGAGAGGGTATGAAAAATAGTACACGTTTTCTATGCTGTATATCCATTTCTCGTAACTTCTTTAGTTTTCCTCATGTATATCTATTCATATTTATTATTCCGTCAGGTATCAATCAACTTTTATAATTATGACATTACTCTCTCTCTCTCTCTCTCTCTCTCTCTCTCTCTCTCTCTCTCTCTCTCTCTCTCTCTCTCTCTCCACACACACACACACACACACACACATACCATCAAACAGGCTGCCCACTTCCATAGGTCCTAGGTTTATATAAGGTGGCAGACAAGTTTTAGCGAAGGTGGAAGAAAATTGTATGCAAACTTGTATTTGTAGTAGTAGTAATAGTAGCAGTAGTAGTAGCAGCAGCAGTAGCAACATTTTATTTACAGTTACATGCTTATATTCAAGGATGAGCCCCAACAAAACATCGAGTAAATAAAATAGGGTAAAATATATTACTTACATAAGACTGTAAGGGTGTGGCTCAATGGAAGGGCACGCGCGCACACACTCCTACTGAATACAAGGCCTGAGCTACAGACATTTCATCCCATCTCTGTAGCTACCTGTATAATTGATGTGTACACTTCTTGCCACCTCTTCTAGTTTCTCCCAGAAATGTACTTACACTTCAATGGGGGAAACTAAGTGGATTTTGTGAGGTGGTCGTGATAATGGTGAGTGGTGAGTGGGGTGTGGTGGTGGTGGTGGTGGTGGTGGATGGAAGAAGAGCACCTAAAGGGAGGACGTGGCTGAAGTGTCCTTGAGATGGTAGTGGTAACGGAACAGCCAGACCTGCGACCATCTGCACCCGACTCCACCCATCTGCTACTACCAACCCAACTACTACTGCTACTACTACTACTACTACTACTACTACTACTGCTACTGCTACTGCTACTGCTACTACTGCTACTACTACTGGCTCATCTTCTGCTACTATTGTTAATGTTGCCATGGTGAAAATGACTAATGGCGGAGTCGAAGATGAGTCCGCAGCTACGTATATCAACAACCCAGCAACCACCTCAATTGTCAACTAGGGTATATTACATTACATAGATACGTATTCACAAACGCTTTGCTCTCTCACAACGACTATTGTCAAAGGGCACAAAGATGATTAGTGTGGTTCCCAAGA